>NC_139670.1:16352940-16425440 GCF_951799395.1 Argentina silus | reverse complement strand
AGTTTGCACCAACATTAATAAACTTGATTAATGGACTAGTTTATCTACCAAAGGACTGATTAATTGAAAAGGCTTATAATAAAATACAATAAAAAGAATGTCAGACCATCAGGGTCAGGTGATGTTATAGTTATGTAACATAATGCTGAAGGTATGCATTTTGGGAACAAGATACTAGACATCAGTTCCTCATTTGAAAGTACCTTCAAGCTCCAGGACATGTGTTGGTGTTGAGCGGAGCGGAGCATTATTATTTGTATGCCTTATGTGGGCAATAATTGCCAAATTAGAAATAACTGAATGGTTTCAGTCAGGTGGTTATAGAATGTTCTAGAAAGATGAGTTGGACCAATCAAATTAGTAGGCAAGGAAAGTTCCTTAGAATTGGTATTTAAGGGGCCCCAAATTATCAGTAAAAAAACAAACCCAAAAAACATTTTCAACAACCTAATCACTAGGGGCTGTATTCTGGGTCCATCTCATCATGACAGAAGCTGACCTTCATCTCTGCGCGAGGCTAAATTGCTATAGCTTTAAAGCTATGATTGCTATTCTAAGTTTGGTTTGGGTTGCCTGGGGACTCTGATGTAGGCCCTCCCTCTGCAGGTGTACAGCCCAGTACCGTGCAGGCTGGGATGGTCGCGATGTTGGCTCTGGGCGATTGCTCCTGCCCCCTCTACCCCCCTGATGGCCCGTGACAGAGTGGACCCGGTGTAAGCGGGCGATGGCCGTGACCTTTAGATGTATTTTAGATGTCCCTTAGATGTGCTGAGGGCCACAGGCCACCTGCTTAATGCTGATTCTCTTCTACTGTTTAATGTATCAGATTTTCTGTTTTCAACAGCCTCTAATCTTGTGTTGTCCTCTTTCTATTTCAGTCTGAGGGACTTTCTATGTCAGTCTGAGGGACTCTGAGCCCCTTAAAACTAGACTCCAGTTCATAAAGGTTGCCCTTCACTATGGACCCCTGAACTTTTGCACCACACTACACCACATTTCACATGAGTTTACTGTTCAGCACCTGATCCGCCAGAGGAAGATGGATCCCCCTTGGAGTCTGGTTCCTCTCAAGGTTTTTTTCTTGCTACTGTCCCTCTGGTGAGTTTTTTTTAGCTTGGCTTGTTTTTTGGGGGTCTATGTTTTCAGTGTTAGTTCATATTGTTTGTATTAAATGTATTGTTTAGCATTGTTCTTGTTGACATCTGCCTATGTAAAAAGTGCTATACAAATAATTGAAATGATTTCAAAACTGATACATTAAGCAACTGATACATTAAACAAAAGTTTAAACATTAAACAAAATCAAAAAGTTGAAAAAAGGTTTGGTTATGCCTATAAAGAAGTAGAGTTATATAAGATAAGAAGTATAAGTAATTGGTAATATCTGAGAGGATATAAAATAAATCAGTGTGTTATTTGTATCGTACTGAAACCTAAAGTAGAAATGAGTAAAGGAACAAGTCAAATAAGAAGCTGTTATTGCAAAACTGGTAATGCAAATAAAGGATATAAAATAAGAAATAAGGATAAAAGATCAATAACACTGTTATTAAACCTAAAGTAAAGGCCACTATTGTTTAGCAGATCTATCATACCCCTAACTGGGACGACTATCTGATAGGGTTGAGCAGCCTCCAGGCCAATAAGATAATATAAGACATCATAACTCTTAGGATACCTTGTGCTCTTGGAGCGTTCTGCTTGTAGCTTTGCCATCTCCCATGAGGAAGCTATAAGCATCTACTATTAGATTCAAATCACCTCTGCTACACAAGCTAATTTACTATGAAGCAACAGTGATACCAGGATAGAACTCATAAGTGTTGCGCATTTCTCCCATTATTGAATTATTATACAGAATTATTCCATTCAGTTGTATCGGTTAAATCTAGACCGGCACTGGTGAAGAACGATAAAGTGACAGACAGACAGAAACACCAACAGCTGCTACTGAGTGCTGTTTGCAATGAATAAGATACCATCTGGACAGACTAAGGGAGGTCTGAAAACATACCTTCCAGCCGCAATTAAAAATGTTGTTTTTCGACACACCCCCTCTGAAATGGCGTCCATGCATGGTTCAGGCAGGGCTATGTTGTGAACAAAAAGGTCACACATGTTTCCTGTCAATTATGTCTGTGCCCATAAGCAGTGTATATTATAATACTAATTTTTCAATTGCCAAACGCTCTTATCCAGAACAACTTACAATAAGTACATTCACCTAAAGTAATTGAATCAGTTACAGTGCTAGAGAAAGCAATTTTTCTTTTTATGTTTGGAAGTGCTAGATGAAGAAGTCTGAGGAGGAGGAGCCCAGGTGTAATCTAGAGAGATCTTTAGGTCTTCAGTCTACGGAAGATGGGCAGTCACTCTGCCATCCTGACAGTGGTGGGAAGCTCATTCGAACCCCTAGGTCCTCGTAGAGATGCCGGTGCCAAGCGGCCGGCAGAGGTGGAAGAACGGAGTGATGGTGCTAATATCATACCACTCTTTCATAAACAAAATAAATGAGTAGGAAAGTGTTTTTACATTGGGTTCTAATCTGTCATGATGTAGTTAATTTCACACCATTCTCATACAGTATATACAGTAGACACCAGGGGAGGCTGGTAGAGGTACAACTTGGAGGATGGGCTCATTGTAATGCATGGAACGGCATAAGGAATGGTATCAAACACACGTTTAATACCATTCCTCATTCCGTTCCGTGCATTTACAATGAGCCCATCCTCCGATTCCTGCCTCCACTAACCTCCCTTGGTCATGGTTTAGCATTGCATTTCGTCTTTTAAACTTATCCATAAGCATGGATGGTCTGAATATTGTTAGGAGACAGTGACCAATGGTTACCGTCTAGCCCGTAATAACAACACAATGACTTGTATTGTTGTCTACTGTGGTGGTTGTCTAAGTACATGGTTGCCATGAAAACATTCATTATGGCCAAGATCAAACACACCCATTTTAGCTGTAATTCTATCCTATAGGATAATCTTTCACCAGTGACACAGGTGGCCTCAGCCACAGCCCCTCCCTCTACTCAGACACACACTCACCGTACAGACTACACCATAGGATATCGCTAGCCCTGCATGGGGATACATTTCTGACCAATTACCATGCATTATTGACAGTTGTCGTTGGGTCACGTCTTTCCCACCTAACGCCTGTGTAGGACTAGAGGCTAGGACAGAGCCAAATAAAGTTCATTTTTAGGCCATAAAAACCTTTAACTTTCAAATGACCGCACAAACTGTTTCTACACACTTCAGTGATATGACAAGTGAAAGGAAAAGTTGCCATCATGTCGGTGGAGTTTTTGTCCTGTCATCCCATAGACAACCTGTCTCCAAAAAATGAGCTTGGTCTCCGTATCGAAAAGGTGGCCCAAAGAGGCGTCACCAAGATGCCAGCGGAATGAACCGGCTTCCTTTAAAGAGGCTTTGGCTAAGGCAGTTGTCACTCAGAATGGGATTTTAGTGCGTATTGAATTTACACCTCTAGATGATGGTGTAGATACTGCAAAACAGGGCTCAGGCGGGTGTCACTCAGAATAGGTCCCTTCCCTCTGTCCCACGTCGTCTAACAAGATGGTAGATGACAGGTTCTCCGTCACGTCATTGACGGCTGAATGCTGTCTCATGGCGACAGGCTGGCATTAGGATACAGTGAAAATCAGACACTTGGGAAACTGAAAAGAATCAATTGGCACCGAAAAGGCAAAGTGAAAAAGTATAGCTGAGTCTCTAACAGCTGAGGGGACACTGTCAGGATCGACAGCCAGAGGTGAGAGAAGCGGGGCAGTGACCAATGGTTACTGCCTAGCCCATAATAACAACACAATGACTCACCCGGTGGTTGTCTAGAATGTGCGGATATGGTTGGTTAACCCATGACAACATCCATTCTGGCTGTTCAGATTAAACACACCCATTTTAGCTGTAATTCTATCCTACAGGATAATCTTCCAGTAGCACAGGTGGCCTCAGCCACATCTCCTCCCTCTACTCAGACACACACTCACCATACAGACTGTCGCCTCAGAACACATCATTTACTCAGTGGGATAGCACTCATGACCGGACTACCTGGGAATGGCTACTTGTTACCCTAGTATACTCCATTTCTTTTATGCTTTATCAGTTATTTTACCATAATTTGGATCTTGGACAGTGGATCCATCACCAATTGACAGCCGAGCAAAAGTAAGTCAACTGTATGTAATAAGTCAATAGTATGTAATTGTACATAAACGAAAGAACTTACTTTACTGAATATACTTCAACTGTGCGGTGGTGTAAACCACAGTTCCATGACATAATGGTGGTCTGGACACTCATTTTGATTTGGGTGTCTGTTTGACAATGGGACCCTCTGCATCTTACGAACTTATTGCGATTTTCCTTCATTCTTGTATCACTGTAGCAGGGGAGGGTGGTGGAGGCAGAAATTGGAGGACGGGCTTATCAGGAATGGTATCAAACATGTGTCATTCCATTACAATGAGCTCGTCCTTCGATTGCTACCTCCAGCAGCCTCCCCTGCAGGTGTTAGAAGGTCAAACCGAAAATGTAGATTGGATCCAGAGGGTAGAATAAACGAGGCTTTCTTCTTTGGTTTATGGCGGGTATTTTAGAGGGGTTTTTTGGGGCGGAGGATTGGGGTTAAAAAATGAGCTGCTCTCTGGGAACCACTGGCATTGTAGAGCGGGGTCAGAGTGCCAAATCTCTCATCTGACATACGGTAACGCGGTATGTGACCTTTTTAGGAAGTAAACACAGACCTTGTGTTTCGAGAGCTATGATGCAGCTGCACCCGAAAAGGTGATAGACGATAACCATTGTGGATTGACCAGAAATACATATGAAAATGGATTTCAGGTAAACCCCTTTAAGAGACAATGGGATTTCAGTGCGTAGTGAATTTACACCTCTAGATGACGGTGTAGATACTGCAAAACAGGGCTCAGGCGGTTGTCACTCAGAATAGGTCCCTTCCCTATGTGCCATGTCGTCTAACAAGATGGTAGATGACAGGTCCTCCCTCACGTCATTGACGGCTGAATGCTGTCACGTGACGACAGGCTGGCATTAAAATCAGACCCTTGGGAAACTGAAAAGAATCAATTGGCACCGAAATTGCAAAGTGAACGAGTATAGCTAAGTCTCTAACAGATGAAGGGAGTTGGTCTGTCTTTTGGACGTGTGTGAGGAAGGAGGTGACAGTTCTCATTACTGTTGTGTATGTGTAACAACACGGTAGTAACTCTAGTTACAATATCATACTGTGGTTACATAGTAATATAGTAATTGTTTGTATATACAGTGCCCTGTGTAAGTAATTGGACAGTGAAGCATTTTTTATTCTTTTGACTCTATACTCCTAAGTACTATGGCCTAAAGTAGAGAATCTCAGCTTTTATTTGATGGCATTTGTGTACATATTGGTTTCACCATTCTGAAATACATTTTACATATTACTTTTTATGCATAATCCCCCTATTTTAGGGTAACCAAAGGTAATGGGACAGATTCATCAAATGTCTAAATTAAGTGTGAAGTCTGCGACCCATTGACCCCACCAGACACCGGGTATCTTCTCTGGTGATGTTCTGCCAGGCCTATACCTCTACTTGTCTGTTTTGAGGTCTTTTTGCCTAAAATCTTATCATCAGGAAATGAAATGCATGTTTAATTGGATTTGAATTTGAAGATGCTTCACTGTCCCATTACTTACGCAGGGCACTGCATTTAGTAAGAATCGTTGAGTTGAGTGTTGTTCTGATCATACTAGTGGAACTAGCCACAGTCTTCCCCTGGACTTCTGTTACCACCAGAGTTGAATATGAAACATGTAAATGTCCAACCAGTTAAATTCAAATATCTCTAAATTGTCTGGAAAGCAAGGTCTCCTTGTGAGAAGGCGGTTGCTGATAATTGAAAAACTCCTCTGGGTCCGTACTGATAGCAGATTGTCCTCCGACAGTACAATGTCCTTGGTTAACCATACAGGACAATACCTCATTATATTCATCTCCTCAGCAGGTCCTTCACATGAAATATACAGTACATGCTTCGGTGAAATAGATCCGCTGCTTATTGAGTTGATTTCAATAGCCCTTGAATTTATGTAGGAATTGTAAATGGCCTATTTAGAGTGTCACTGCATTTGAATTCAAGATGAGCATGGCCATGGAAAAAAAAATGATATGGCATGCCCTTTAAATCTGAGGAATACCTGAAAGCTGCTCTTGTGGAATGTTTATAATGCAATGGAATTTGTATTAACCTTTGCAGTCAAATGTGGGTATTACTGTAGTTCATGGAGCTGGAATCTAACAAATACAGTAGTTGTTGACTATAACAGGGATGATGGAAATGTTTTATGTATTTTGATTTGACAAATTGCGTGGTTGTCAAATTGCACATTGTTAGCTGAAACCTGACATTATAACATAATAGACGTGTCTTTGTTCTGTCTCTTCAATGACTGAACAATAACACAATAGGAACGTTGATCTCAGAGCCACCATTATATGCATTTGCACTCAGCTTCAGAAAATAACAAGCTGAACAATTTTATTGAAACGTAACATCATAGTTCAGAGTAGTTGGGAACATAATGGTTCTAAATCTAAGCAGAATGAACTACCGAGTCCTTCTCTGTTCATTCACATAAGCTGAATCATTTGTAGACCTGTGGTAGCAACTAGCAGAATGTAGAAACAAAAGCTTAGAGCATGTGGCACATACTCCCATGCATGTCATTGACTGGGCAGCTTTTTTCTCAAATTTGCCAAGTTATCTCTTCCTCCTGAATACCAAACCGGTCCAATTCCATAGCTAGGTGTGTGTGTGTGTGTGTGTGTGTGTGTGTGTGTGTGTGTGTGTGTGTGTGGACACATGGTGACAGGCAACACAGATAACATGTGAAAAGGCTTATTTTTTTCTCTTTTGCTAACTTAGTAGCCCACAGTGAAATGTAAAGGTCGAATTATCTGATATATTCTAGCTCATTACAATTTTCAAAGTACTCTAACTTTGTTAAATGTCAGCCGGCTTTCTGTTGAAGACTATTGCTCTTGCATGCTACACTGAATAAAGCCTGCATTCTAGAATCTGCTGGCTTTGGAGTTAACAAGTCTGGGTGATCAAGGGTGTGTCACAAAAGACTGTCCTCTATTCCTCGCATCTCCTCGCTTGCTTCTCAAAAGGCATTGGAGGAGAAGATCCATGGTCCCTCTCAATAGATTGCATAGAAACTGTTTGTGAACTGTGTAACATGTATTGAGCGGCCATAAACCTAATTTCAACTTTTCTCAAGGCTCTGCAGAACACTCTCCCACAAGATAACATTGGGAGTACAGCTACACTGGTGGACACTGGCATCTAACATTGCCCTCTCAGACAAAGAGACCGTGTTCTGAACTTTTTCCTTCAGGGGTCTTATCGCTTGAGGCAGGGTGCAGTTTTCTTGGGAGTACATTAGGAGAGCTGAGACTCTCACTCTTTGTGCATTCAGCTGAAGCATCTTGAGTTGAAACAATTGGAACTTCACTCAGGGTTTTTGGACTCTTTATTTGGCAAAAGGTTCACTTTTATCTTCTAAGGAATCTTAGTTGTATTACTCTCATCCGACATTCGGATCCAATGCGTTAGGAGAAGGAAGCGAGGAGAGAGGAATACAAGGACTAAGAGAAAGGCACCTCCCCCTACCTTTCATGGTTGTCAAAACAGTGTAGCATAGAGTACAGTCGATCAAATATTAGGAATATGCTCTCTCCATTAACAACTCAAGGTCATCGCTTCTCTCTGTCGCTAGTCATAATTGTACCCCATGGCCACTGCTGAGAGAGAAAGAAATGATGAATGAAACCTGATTTTATGATCATTTCCACCATTTCAACAGCCACTCCAAAAAAAAAGCCCCTTTTGTGTGGTATATTGTTCAATTCCCGAGCTATCCATCATCTGTCACTAGACATATCCCTTGACTGACTTCCAGCACGGCCTAGTGGGGACTGAAACATATCTTGTAAAGGCAAGATTCATAACTAAGATATGGGGTGGGGCGGAGTGTGGGGGGGGTGCCATCCACTCCCTTCCAAAACTGTCATTGTGTGTGGCATCTCTCTCTGATGTGAATCGTGATGTATATGGTGTGGTACATCACACCTCCCTCAGCGATCGATTGACATGCAGGTCATTGATCAGCCCATGACTTCTCAACAGCTGTACTGGGCACTAACGCTCACTATCGCTCACTAACGCTCACTATCGCTCACTAACGCTCACTAACGCTCACTAACGCTCACTATCGCTCACTAACGCTCACTAACGCTCACTATCGCTCACTAACGCTCACTAACGCTCACTATCGCTCACTAACGCTCACTAACGCTCACTAACGCTCACTAACGGTCACTAACGGTCACTAACGCTCACTATCGCTCACTAACGCTCACTAACGCTCACTATCGCTCACTAACGCTCACTATCGCTCACTAACGCTCACTAACGGTCACTAACGGTCACTAACGCTCACTATCGCTCACTAACGCTCACTAACGCTCACTATCGCTCACTAACGCTCACTAACGCTCACTATCGCTCACTATCGCTCACTAACGCTCACTATCGCTCACTAACGCTCACTAACGCTCACTAACGCTCACTAACGCTCACTATCGCTCACTAACGCTCACTAACGCTCACTAACGCTCACTATCGCTCACTAACGCTCACTAACGCTCACTAACGCTCACTATCGCTCACTAACACTCACTCGTTACTTAGGACAGAGAGTGGGGGCACAGTGCACAATCATGACCAACCTTCTTCACATAGCCTCTCTGTGTAATCCTTTGTATCCATGTATTTCTATTGGAACAGAATGGGAGAGAAAAAGCAAGCTTGAGCCTGTGAAGGATTCCCTTTGCTTCTCCACATCCGTTCCATATCTTATCCCTCCCTCCCTCCCTCCCTCTCCCTTTAACTTATTTTAAACCAAACCATGTTTTATTTCATCAATCACTGTTTGGAATGTGGTATTTCTGCACAAACCCCCTCCAAAACAACACACCTGCACACCCCCAGGGAGAACAGAGCTCGGGGCACACACAACAGCAGTGGTAGGCACCTTAGATATGATGCCAGCAACCCTCCAGTCGCCAGCTCACATCCAGCTCCCTCCTATGGTGAGGATCGAACCAGTGACTTTGCGATTGCTGGTGGGCCTTGCTAACCTCTATGCTACCTGCTGGCCCTCCACTCCTTCAAGTTTGCTATTTCTTCTCTTACTCGATACACTGTTAGAATAAAGTCACTCAAAACATCCGGACTTCATTTGGAAACCATAGAAAGTGGTGTACCTAAGCTAAGATCTGGTGTTTGAAAGGTATTGGAACTTAAACCCAATACAATGTGTTATGATACACTACATGTGATTGAACACATCATTACCGTGCAACAAAACACACAAAATGGTTCTTAAATCTGATTTTTGTATGGCAAGAGAGTGCTTTGAAAATACATTTTAGTTTTTCGGAGAGCTTAAAAGCAACATCCAAGCACTAAAACATGGTTTGTAGGGTATGTTTTGGCAGGCTGTGTCATCCATGTAATCAAATTATGTAAGCAAACAGTCAATGATGAAATGAGCTATGCGAGAGAAAACCAGTGCAGTGTCATAATAATTAGATTTGCAGCATAAAGAAATATAGATTTAATAATAGCATAACAATCTGCAATGACAGGGCTTGAACACTGACCATTTGTTCTTCAGGCTCCACCCTCTACACCAAACAGAGATTTACCGCTAGAAGTGCAAATTTGTTAGGCTTACATAGGCCAGGATCACTACAATTAATTATTCCCACAGTTTTTAAAGCCTTTTCTGATTAGTAAGACTTTTTTATGAGTAGGTACCCCTGATGAGCAGTGTACTCTCTAGAGGAAGAGTGTCTTGGAGCTCCAGATAAAAAGAGGTGTTCCAATTCTGCATATGAAGTCATTTGCAAAACTGCGCTATGGGTGCTGAAACACCTCTAGATTTGAGTTTTGAATCTCTTCAAGGTGCCTCAAAACTCTTGATTTATTGGTGTAACAACACACTATGTCATGTTTCAAAGCATCTCATGATGAGTGCTTCATGCATCCAAAAACATGTCTCAAAACCTTCACAACAATATGTTTCACACAGTGTTTTTTTTAATGATTTCCATGCTTTACAGTATGTATGGTTTGCAGACGCTAGTGAAAGAAAGGTTTTGAATGCTTTAAATTGGGTTTGGCAACACTTTCTTTTAACAGTGTACCGGTTGGTAACGATAGCAAAGAAATGTGATGACACGAAATTCAACTTTAGCTGACCAATTCCACATATGAAGATAACCAATGAACTGTTCAGCCCTGTTTCCATTTCTGCCCCATTATGACAACATCATGATTCGTCCGAAGAGATAATTGACTGTAAAGCACCAATACCCAGAAGATTTATTTTTTATTTGAATCACAGATATGGAAAAGGGTCTGACCAGGGTTGGTTAGCTCACGGATCAAAACCTGGAGGAGACGAGAAAATCGCATTGGTTTAGCTCTTGACACAGATTAGTAAAGAACCCTGAGGGCATCTCCTCATCACATTTGACATGGAGCTATACAGGATAAGGCTCTGGGCCTTGCGTGCCATCTGTTGTGGGAGACAGCGACCGCCTTAAACAGAGGATTAGAACCTACTCATTCCCAAAAAGGATAAAGACGTTTCGTTTTCACTTGTCTTGAGCTTGGCTCTAAAATGACCCCCATGAGGTAATGTCATATTTGTGACGATGTGGCCAAATACAATGGCCATAATGATAAAGGTGTGTCTTTTATTGATTGTAATCAGTTTGAGGATGAGGTGTTGGTGAAACTTAAGTAAGGAATGCTTGAGTACCTAAACAAACTGATGGATCTCTTTGGTTTCTCTCACTGTGGAACATGTTTCCATTGACTAGTCCTGTGCTTCCTCTTGCTGTCCTCTAGTGCTGAAACACATTCTGGTAAAGATCTATTTCACGTATTGAACTTTGACGTCTTGCGTGCGTCGTGAAGAAAAAAAACCCTCTATATTCATTTGTATCATCCTCATCCTCATCATCATCATCATCAACAACAACAACGATGATTTGTTTTGTCATCAGAATTCATCCTCAAGCAGTCTCGGCTTCTTTGGAGAATGGTTCTCCCGAAACCCCTCCCTTGCTAGGGTTCACGTCATTAGCCATACCACCCGCTAATGCGCGACAGACGGAAGGGCTCAGATAGAGGTTTACCTAATGTACCCTTGACATCGACGCAGCAGGCTGTCATTGACCAAAAAAACAAAACAAACAAACGCACAATGTTGCGTGACCTTTGTCACCAATAGGGCTACTTTGCAACAGTTTGAGAACGAATAAAACTGCGTCGCATTTGCCGCTACCAATGCTTCGTGCATATGCAAACCATACGTGAGCTCTTTTTCCACTTCAATTCGCCGCTGAGGGTGGCGCTGGAGTTCAACAAAAGTCTCGTTAGCGGTTAAGTCATGCGTTGAGCCTTTGCCTCTCCATCTGATTCTGACAGACCGGCGCATTGACTTGGGTCCTTCAGTCAGCCACCACCTGTCAGGAAAGGAGAACAACATGTCATCTGTCATTCTCCTGCTCCCTGTCTCCGTGACATTTGATGCCTACTGTTAAAGCGGAGGTACTGTACTGTAGCCTGTTTGAATTCATCCGCAGAGGGGGAAAAACTTTGCAAGTGCTTCGGAGAACCGAACCGAACCGAACCGAACAAGACCAGCCCGGTCCGCCGGACGGCCGTTTAACCCAACCACTCATCTAAAGAAATTGTCGGTTGAGGGTCAAAAGTGAAGGAATATCAATCGGTTCATGACTATTGATGATTTCTTGCCACCCGCGTCATGATTTAAAGAGGAAACTTATATTGTATTTGAAGATGCTGTAAAAAAAGGTAAGCAATTTTTTCGTATTTTAGGCGAGGCAGGGTAACATTTGCAGCAAAGGTGGCCCTTGCATGCAGCCCGTTTGATATTGATTCAGCACGTCCACTTATGTCATGCATTTTAGGCAGTAGCCTAGGTTCATATAAACTAGGTACAGTATTTCTAACCACATACCGTGTGCATGTTATTAGGTGGACATATGTCCAGAGTTCTAGGTCTTTACAAAAAGCTCAACCGTAGACGGTCGCCTGCAGCTTGTAGGCTACAAGCTGCTGCACTGTAAATAATTAAATGCAACAATGAAGGTGAAGGGTACAATTCTGTATTTTGCTCACAGTTTATTTACAGTGAAAATGTCCACTTGAACCTTGCACTGCAGGTCACAGTCATGTAGAGATGGAGGTTGCTTTGTGAATTGGTATGACTACTGTATGAGTCTCACTGTATTAATGCAACCACTCAACAAGTGGTAGCCTATACGGGACTGTAGGTAGTCATGATAACTCTGAGGGGACCAAGAATAAATAGAAGGATATGTGTTATAATCACAAGTGTTCTAATGGCACTTCATTCCAAAAACCTTATAGTCTGTTGCCCCCACAACATATTAAGATACTCATTGCCAAAGCTCATACAGTAGATCAAAGATATTCTAGAAAGGATATATTTAACCATGTCCCTTGCTGAGGTTTTTGAAGTGTGTGTGTGTGTGTGTGTGTGTGTGTGTGTGTGTGTGTGTGTGTGTTTGTGTGTATTTATGTGTGTGTGCATGAGTATGCATGCATGCATTTCTAGAAGAAAATGTGTCATTCATCCATGTCCATTGCTGATGTTTCTGAAGTGTGTGTGTATGTATGTGTGTGTGTGCACACGTGTGCGTGCGTCTGTGCATGTGTGTGTCTGTCACTAATCTGATGTCTCTGTGGAGGAGATGTGGGCTTGTGTGACTGAATTGGATCTTGCACAGCAGCCGCAGAGTGCATGAGGTTTTACATGTGAAAAAACACTGAAATATCTCTTCTGTGCCTGCATAGCAAATAAGTCTTTGATGTCAACCACTCAAATGGTTGTTGTCAACGGATCCTCTTTTAGTGTCAGAAATACACACAAGTGGTGACATTTAGCTATACCAGTTAAGATCAGAGTGGCAAGGCTGAGTGTGTGCTTCCAGGAGGAGCAGACGTGAGTTCAGCAGCTCAGTGGCAAGACATGGCAAAACCACGAAAAAAAACTAAGCAGTTGTAACTGCCTAAAGATCTAGGATGTTTTGGACATTTTTAGGCACATATGTTTTTCATCTACCAGCAACAATGGTGCATCCATGACCGAGCCCCAATACACCTGGCTTGTGGAGATACCTGGGCAAATTTTTCCAGATGGATAACTTTCCAGAGACACAAAGGAGCCTTCAGGAAAAGCCTAAACACTGAATTGCTCCAAGGTAAACACAATGGGAAATGGAATCGCATGGCAGCGATTCTGAATGGAGCTTTCTACAAGAATGATGTCTTCTCCGCAAAACATTGGATGGGAGACCCTTCGGCACTCATGAGAAAGTTTCCAACTTGCGAGGATTTCCCAGAGGAGGTAACAATGGACTCCCTTACCAACTGGATTAGGACACAGCTGCTATTGAACCATCACTCGGTACCAGTGGGACCCAACAGCACAGACGTTAGAAAAAAGTATGCAGAGGTGCGTGAAGTATCTTTGGCAACATCACAAATCTAAAACTATAGACCTCAATCTGAACAATAGCACCTTCCCCAATCCCCCGCCCAGAATTACTAATGAGCAATTCCACAGTAACACATTTTTTTACTTTCAAACCTATGCCAAACCAAAACCCTTGATGGCAAAGTTGAACAAACTATACTACTCTGTCAACTATGCACAAGGACTACTATTAACAATTCCAACTGAAAAATATAAAAACCAATTCATAGAAAACAAAAGGTAATGACAATTGAGACAAAGAGAACAGAGGCCAGATAGAAAAGCTATTTTGAACTGGTGTCACAAGACCGTGGTATTCACATGCTGCACAGAAAATAGTGTTTCAACAAGGGCCATAAGAGTTTAGTAAGACTTATTGAGACTTAATGCACTCTTTACTTTAAGAACTGTACAGCTTCAAAGTTCAGTAACAGAATGACCCTAACATCTCCCTTAAAAGATACCCTTTTAAAGTCCATGTAGAACCTACTGTAAAAAGGGTTCTACATGGAACCCAAAAGCATTCTACATGGACCCCAAAAGGGTTCCTTAAAGAGTTCCCCCACAGGGACAGCTGAAGAACCCTTTTAGGTTATGTACAACCTGTACAATAAGTGAATTTAGCCAATTCAATTTCAGTAATTCCGTTACAGATTTGATTTAGTCATTTTTTTTTACCAATTTGGTAACAGAATGACCAGATTCAATCACTTATTGATTCATAAACAAAATCAATATCAGTAAAAACACGTTTTTGGTAGGTCGACCTATAGTATACTTCCTTCCTAATCCTATACTTACTTTTGTATACTCCACTTTCATTATCCTCGCTCCTCATGAGGCAGAGACATTTGAAAATGTCTTACACTTATGTGGGTTTTGGCCTTCTGGCGACTGACGCAGAGGACAACTTTTTGGGCTTCAAGAAGAAGACCAATGGGAAACTGAACACACGTGCTGCAGGCTTTGGATTCTTGTCGGACTGGATCTCAACAACCTATGCAACCGGATTGGAGCGGACTTAAAATGGACACCCACTAACCCACAAATGGATCCAGTGTCTTTATCTGATGCAGTGGTCACTGACCCCCATGTTGTTGTGGAGGCTATGGTCACCCATGAAGGAACATCCCAGGAGCTATAGCATACATCATCAAGGGCAACTCTTCTCAGTATAAGACAGATGCAACTAATACAACATTGGACTGGCCTGGAGGTTGCAGGGGAAACTTGCTGCTCTGGACAATTCTGTTTCACATTCCGTGTATAAAAACGCTGCCATAGGCAAGGACATACTGATCTTTACTGTTAAAGGAAGGCTACAGATTCTGCCAACTAAGTTTAATCTTGTATTCTGGTGGTATTCTGGTGATGTATTATGTCCCCCAATGTACATCAAATGGAATCAGTGGCACAAATCATGGCTGCAGTGCATACAAAGGCCTTTACATTCCCAGGCATGACCGCGTTGTTGACCTAATTGCTAGTGAAGTTAGACAGTTATCACCATCAATCGTTAGAATTCACAAACATTCCCACGTTATGGCAAGTTGGTTCCGTGAGAATGATAACAAGGATTTTTCTAATGTGCCAAATACACCAGACATTGTTGTTGTTGACTAAAGTCAGGGATATTAGAAGTAGGCTGTTCATGCAATCTTTACATGGAAGAAGACTTAAATTAAATTAAAATACCAACCCCTAATCACACTTATTAGTGGTCTTGGCTTCAGGTGTCAGCTAGTAATACTGATATACAGGACTCCAAAAGTGTGTGTGTGTGTGTGTGTGTGTGTGCGTGTGTGTGCGTGTGCGTGTGCGTGTGTGCGTGTGCACGCATGTGTGTCTGTCACTAATCTAATGTCTCTGTGGAGGAGATGTGGGCTTGTGTGACTAATTTTGATCTTGCACAGCAGCCACACAGTGCAGAGTGCATAAGGTTTTACATATGAAAAAACACTGAAAAGTCTCTTGGCTTCTGTGCCTGCATAGCAAATAAGTCTTTGATGTCAACCGCTCAAATGGTTTTGTCAACAGATCCTCTTTTAGTTTCAGAAATATACACAAGGGGTGACATTTAGCTATATCAGTTAAGATCTGAGTGGAAAGGCTCATGGTACAGTACCTCTCCCACGTCACGTTAGACTAGTATCTACTATAGCCCGATCCAACACAGCTATGGCTTGATTCATTTCTACTCCTGCTCTCAGAGTTGGAAACAAATTGCTCTGTAGAGAGCACTGGGGAAATCCATTCCAATATATCTGAGAGGGGTGTCTCAATTAAATGACGACTCATTACTCAACATTGTAAATTGATTTGCTTACTCCGTAGTTCCACAGCTACCAGGTGTTGACTGAAAAGAGCAATGTTTGTGCCCTGAGTGAGCGTGACTGTATGTTATCCTCCAATAGGCAAGCCTGAGGGATATATAGTGGGCTTGATGTATACGGTAGGCAACTGGCCAAAAGACCGCCTAATCAATATTACATGTCCATATTGATATGGCAGTTCAAGGAATAGTAACTCACCTCAAAATCAAATGTTTGCCAGACATTTTCCGATCTCAAGCGGAGTGTGTATTTGATGCCACCTATTCCATTATAGAAATTGGCACCATCTCTCATTATCAGATGGTGCCAGTCCCCATGTATGGCCATCACGTTGACTGGAGACCACCGTTTGAGGTATACAAATGTCTTCACAAACTTTGATTTCAGTTGAATTATACCCTTTAAGAAAGCCATGGATTGTTTGTCAATCATAGTGGTTAAGGGGCGAAGAGAGGTTGCATGTTGAAAAGCAAAGTGAACCATTGTAAAGTGAATAGCTTGTATTATCTAATACCAGGCCCACGTTGCTCTGTTTATGAGGTCCCATGCTGCGCTGTATAATCTCAAGGCAATTTCATCCAACCCAAGGAACTGTGTTGCACACTTGGAAGTCTTCTTTCAAACAGACAAACCACACATGTTTGTATTTCTCTCTCTCTCTTTCTCTCTCTCTTTCTCACTCACTCACTCACTCACTCACACTCTCTCTCTCTCTCTCTCTCTCTCACACACACACACACACACACACACATTTAAAAAAAAAATCAACATCAAGAAGAATACTTCATCATTCATTTCCACTCTCATTGGTATGTATGTAGTTGAGAAGCCTGTTCACACTAACATTAGCATTGTAGCAGTGAAGCATCTCTGTTGAGGATTTGTAATTGAGAACATAATGTTAATATTTGATGAATTTATTGGGGTTGCATCTTCTTACAGCAGGCAATGGAAACATTTGTCAAAGACAGCAGATTAAAGCTGTGATGGTTTTTCAAACAAGTATTTGTGTTATTATTTTATTCTTTAGCAACATGCAGTGCCTGCAATGTGTAGATGCACACAGGGTTTATACAATGGTGTATTACAAATTATGATTTGTAATGCTGTGTATGTATGTTTGATGTCTGTGTTAGAATCACAATGTCTCATGTCTTACAAGGCTTACATTACAGTCTCATCCAATGGCATGAATAAAGTCATGATGACATTTATGGACAAAAGTTCAATAGCATTGTCTTGATGCAGTGCAATTTTCAAAAATACCACAGCAGCATCAACATTAATTTGCTCAATGTATTTGTCTTCCTCTGGGAAATCACTTAGCTTGAGGTGAAATTACTTTGTACCTGTTATATTACCACAGGAGGCGTGTTGCCGACTCTTTCTTGTACTTTGTATCACCATAAAATGGCCTCATAGTAATTTGTTATGCGTACGGAACGTAGGGTGGACATTCTGGATGACTGTCTGATTAGGGCAGTTCTGTGGAAAAGGACCCATGAGGTCCAAAATGTGAAATTCATCAGAGCATATCAAATTGGGTGTCAAATGAAAGCTAAGAGTCTATATTTTGGGGAAATGAGAAATACATTTCTCAATCATCGTTCATCACAAGAATGTGGATAAGCAAAGGCTTTGACTTTGGACAAATGGAAAAACGTCTAAGAAATCTACCAGAAATTATTATTATTATTATTATTATTATGGTAAGAGGAAACATTTTGTCTTCTTTCAGGTCTATACACCAAGAGTTTGGATTTGAAATCAAACAATTACTATGAGGTTAAAGTAGAGATTCTGCTTTAATTAAGCTTTAATTCAATGTTTTCTGTTTTCAGATTGGTTTCACCATTTATAAATTACATCCCTTTTTATACATAGTCCCCCTATTTCAGGGCACCAAAAGTATTGGGAAATTGGCTTGACAGGTGTTTCTGATTAGTTCGGTGTGTTCCATCACATCATTTGTGCAGGCATAAGAGAGCTCTCAATGTCTATTATTGATTCTAGGCTTTGTATTGCATATGTCTTTGGAGTCTGTTATCGGTGTCTGTCAACATGAGGACCAAAGGGACATAAATTAAAGTCAAGGAGGCCATTATGAGGCTGAAATATCAGAAAAATCAATCCTTAAACTTCAAATCAATAGTTTGTCATCATTAAAAAAGAAAGAAAGCACTAGTGAGCTCAGTAATAGCAAACGAGCTGGTAGGCCAAGGAAGACTTTACAGTCTGAGCACCGAAGAATGCTCACCATGATTAAGAAAAAACCCCAAACAACTGTCCCACAGATCAGGAACACGCTCCAGGAGGTAGGCGTGAATGTGTCAGAGACGACCATCCACAGAATACATCATCAGCCGAACTTCACTGCAAGGGGTGTTATGGTTTGGGCATGTATAGCTGCCACAAGAACTGGCTAACTTGTCTTAATTGATGATGTTACTGCTGACAGCAGCAGCAGAATGTATTCTGAAGTGTACAGAAACATTTTGTCTGCTCGAGTGCAAGCAAATTCATTGGATGGTGCTTCATCATACAGTAAGACAATGACACAAAACATACTGCCATAGCAACTAGGGAGTTTTTCAGGGCCAAAAATTGGAAAGGTCTTGACTGGCCAAGTCAATCTTCGGATTTACATCCAATTGAACATGCATTTATTTTCCTGATGATAAGATTTTAGGCAAAAGGACATCAAAACAAACAACAACTGAAGATGGCTGCAGTGGTGGGGGGTCAATGGATCGCAGACTTCAGGCAATTATTCCATGCAGAGTGTTGTCCACCAAATATTAAACGTGAGTGCTTGGTTTGGACATTTGAACAATCTGTCCCATTACTTTTAGAGAGCCTTTTTAGGGGGATTATGCATAAAAGTGTTTCAGAATGATGAAACCAATATGTACACAAATACCAGCAGAATCTCTACTTTAACCTCATAGTAATTGTTTGATTTCAAATACAAATGTTTGAGTGTAGAGCCGAAAGAAGAACAAATGCTTCACTTTTCCATTACTTACGCAGGGCATTGTAAGTGTAAGGTATTTTCATGAGGAGCGAGGTATAGTTAGTATAGGTAGACTTACCAAAAACCTTTTGTGTTTTGGTTTACTTGATCAATTATGTGATTACAACTGGTCATTGGGTTAAATCGGTAACAGAATAACCGTATCTAATAATATTTCTACCTTTGTGTCCCTATTTTTATGTAAAGAATGACATAATTCTGCATTTCTGTGGGGGACCCATGCAGTTATTACGTTATCATCTGTTATGCATGTAAATCCATTTCCAAGAGATATTTTCAAACTCAAGGTATCATATGATAACTAACACCCCCTCATTCTGCAGACATATTTTAATCTTAATTTGGAGCCGATATTTAACAGTTTTGGGGAAACCTTTACAAAACTGAGTCTGCACAGTTCTGAATTGTTAGAAGAAGTCTTCGTGCATCGAGTTATATGGTTTGTTAAACGTTGATATCAAGGGTTTTTGTTTGGCATACCTTTGAAAGTGAAAAATGGTGTCAGCATCACTATGTTACCCTGGAATTGCCCATTACGTGATTATCAAACTTTTTAATTTGCTTCAATTACTCACAGAAGTTATTTGTGAATGTCTTAATTGAAAACATTTGTGTTGATTGAAGGGGGAATGGGGCCTACTTCAATGATTACTGAGCGAGGGGACTTGCTTCCTATGTCAATTCATTAGTTTTCAATTATTTCATTGATTAACATTGTCAGAATGAAAATACATATTTAATTACAGAGTTAAGTCAATTAACGTAGTGCAGCATTTATGTCTCTCCAAGTAACAAATCACCCATGGATTTAATTATAACTCTGTGTATAAACAAACTAAGCTCAATCGTCACTAATAAAACCTTGGAGCCATTTCAATCTGTTTAGTTTCCCCTTTGTGTCTCTTTTCTGTTCCTTCCCATGTCCCCAGAGAGAGACAGGGAGGGTAATCTAGTTGTGCACCAGCCAGTGAGTCCCAGTAGACACTTCTGATTGGCTTATCCACTCACCGGCTTCTGCACTGCATTTCGATCTTTGTAGGTGATACTGTATTCTATGCCCGGTGCTCCGAGACTGCATCTTACCAGCCACATTAGCTGTGTTCTGTGACCTTCTGAGCCTGGCCCTCAAAGTTACCTTAGAAGTGTTGAGTGACACTTGAGGGCTGGCAGCATCACTGATAACACTATGGATGTGCCTAGTTTTATGCAGTAGCGTTTTGACTTGAGTATTTGGAGGGGTAGAACTTGATAAATGTCAGAGATATTTCTTTGCAATCATTTCTTAGGAATATTTAAAGATGAATAGGTAAACTTGCTGGAATCAATAGCAGATACATGCTAAATCGATAAATGCTGACTATAAATGCAGGCTAAATGTGCCTACAGTAGAGAACGGTAAGAGAGCTTACAGAACAATGTTTTCATTACTGATTTTACATCTCAACATGACGGCTAAGTTATGGTTTTATTGCCGCTCCCAGACCTTGAGCCATCATTTCTATTTTTCATTACTTTCTTTTCTCCTGCAGGGTTGATTAATAAATATGGGCCAAAGTCGTGTTTTCTTATGGACACCCACATTAAAAAGCATTTAATTTCAAGGGTGGGTTGTTATTTCACTGGTGATGATCAACTTAAGTAATGGCCGCAGGGATATCTCTGTGTAAGCATGAAATCCACAAGTGCTTTGATTTATAAATTGAGAAATTAACAAGCGAGTGGTGGTACTCGAACATTTCAAGTGTCATCTGTCAAGGGAATGTCATAATGCTTCAACTGAAGTGCAGCGGTGCCTGACTCCGTGTATCTGCACAACGCTATATCATCTTTGAGAAAAAAACAACAACTACTCTTTCAGGAAGTGTTTTTTTCTCACTTGAGTGAAAAAATACATTAGGTACAATTCTTCATACTGACTGTGGGGGACAGAGATTTGTATAACCAGGGCCATTCTGGTCTAGGAGAGGAGTGGGCCTGGATTTTCAAAAATAGATTTGAAAAAGAATATGTCGTTTCAGTTGAACTGACCCCAGAGCTCACTTGATCTCACTGAGACATGAGTTGAGCTCGCTTGATTGAGAGATGATACGAGATGAGGCGCTTTGAAACACGACAAGTGTATCTTTTGTTAAACAACCAAGCTGTTGAAATTGTTTGAAGATTTTCTAATACCCAGAGGACAACATTGCAGTATCATCCTTGACAATTCTCAAATACAGTTAAGTAAAGTCTGGTGTCAGACAAGGCTGTATCCACTCTCCAATCCTATTTGTCATTACTATCGACTTGGTGATGCGTCAAACAACATCAGACCGTGCCAGAGGAATCCAGACCTCTACTTTGCTGATTACCTTGCTGTTGTCTCATCGAAACACATCCACCTCCAGGAGAAATCAGACAGACTAAAACATGTATGCGAAACAGATTGGCCTGTATATCAACGACAGAAATCCCACCTCATGTACATGAATGCATCTGCTACATTGTGACTGCACCATCGATGTAGAGCAGTGGGGGCTGGTCCATAGAAGAGGAGGATGTTTAGATAAAACAAAATACAAATAAAAACTTTTGTACAAAAACAGTACATCTGCTGCACAAAATGCACTCGAACACATACACTTGCTATGGTCTCAACAGTGGTTCCAACTGGTTGGAAATGGTACTGCATGTTCAAGGGAAACAGGAAACTTAATTCCTCATCTCTTTTCCGTAAGCCCCATGTGTTTTTTTTATTCATTTCAGTGTAAAGTTAGGGGCTTCCAACGACAGGGCTCACACCAAATATGGCAAACTGACAAATCATAGTATAGCTAGTTATGTGTGTGTGTGTGTGTGTGTGTGTGTGTAGGCTAGCTAGTTCACTGACTGCAGTTTCTTCTGCTGCAACATTTTGGAAAGAGAGATTTATTGAGAGACTATAACTTTTTACAGATGCATTTGCGAGGAGAAAGATAGGAAGGAGATACTTTTCGTTTTCATTTCATTAAATTCACAGAGTTTATTTGTTTGATTTTCATCCAAATTATTATAATTACCAGTCAGCTAACCAGGCAACTAACTATCTATCTTGCTAGCAAGATTTATCGAATATATAGAGGTGATGACCACTCCACGCCAAATACCAGTGTCAACTCTCTCCTGACATCAACTGAAGCCACGTCCCATGTGTCCTCTCATCCCCTGAGGCATTAATGTTTCCTCCCCAAGGACTCTGAGTAGCCCTGTCAAATTCTCTCACTACTGTCAATCACATACACAAACACAATCCCATTTGTGGTGTTTGTCTTCACAGTCAAATCCTCTCCTGCCCTGAGTGAAGAGTTGAGCTCTTCACCATCCATCCATGATGAGCTATCCTGCACAAAAAACAACCTTGTGATGGACAGTGATGGCTGAGCGTGAAGGATTACCGTAACGTGGTGTGTGAGGCGACCGGCGGCGACCGGCGGTTATTCTTATACCCCCGCTGCTGTTGCCAAACTGCTGCTTAAACTCAGGATATGACAAAGCTGAATATATCATACAGAGAACAAAGATCTACCAACATTATATCAACCTTATTAGCCTACAATAAATCTGTGAAAACCAGATTAATCTTTGATAGATATGGTCATTTATTATCGTTTCCATACAGGACTGTCGTGACTGCGTCGCTTTAATCATTCGCTAACATTTGTATTCCATTTATTGGAGACTTGGAGCTTATTGGACGTTTTACAGTAAGTAGGTTAAGACATTCCCAAATAATTTTTTGGCTTGTCCTTGTAGGAGAACAGAGGAGGTTCTACGTAGCATGTTCTAAGGGTTCTCCAACAGGGACAAGCCAAAGAACCCTTTTTGGTTCATGGGAAAACCTTTTTTTTTTCTACGATTATGTAATTGCACGTTCTCATGGGTAAAATACGATCGAAGGTAGAGATGGTGTCATACCATGTAATTTGGATTACATGTTACGACAGTCTTTGAACTCTGCGAAACATTTCTTTGCGACTTAATTCCTAATTTTCATTAATTCATCAGGGAGAGAAACATCCAGGAAGGAATGTGATAGGCCTACATGAGTAAGATGAGGATAAGGAGTGTGTCTATAATGAGTGCGGTGCACTACAAGCTGCTAGAGGCTTACAAACCCAGAGAAGTCTTGGAACTCTAGTCAACGCCACTTTGAAGTTCATGGATGACATGCAATTAAAAAGCCCAGCCTTCACATTTTGTAATATTCCATGTGAATAGAGGATCTTTGGATGCTAGATCCAATTCCTCTCAAACTCTTCCTAGGGAATTAGGAGGTACATAATGTACCGTACAGTACATGCATGGGTAAAAACACACTATGAATATACCCTTGACCAGCAGATGGGTTTGGATTTATGACAACATGCAAACATTATGAAGCTATAACAGTTTATCACAAGTTTGCCTTTGATGATGACACTGCCTTTTGCAGATTCAACTTCAGTTTGAAAACAAAAAACACTCATCTAACTTTTTATGGAAAGACCTCTTTGTGATCGGATATTTAAGACACAGGCTCTTCTGAAATAACTGCCCCGGGCTGCGCAGTCTGTTTTAAATAATTCGGTGTGAGCATAGGGCCTAGTGTTGATACACAACATGTATGTCTTAGGAGGAGGCTGCATGTGTTTCTGTAGAGAGGGGAGGAGAGGACCAGTTTGGGGTCTGAAATAGCCCGTCTGGGAGGCCTGCCAGGATGGAGTCCTGACAACCAATTTAAACATGGCGGTTGGGAGGTGGTTGTGGTGGTGGATGGGCAAGGAGGGTGTGTGTGTGTGTGTGTGTGTGTGTGTGGGGGGGTATATACTATATGAAGGAGTAAGGCAAGTCTTTGAACGCTGCCATCCCTGCAACCCTCCCCTAACACTGGGACTATTGTTCCCGGATGGTAGCACAGCTTTTGATATGGGGAGGAGGGTCTAGCGTATCCTGAACACTGTTGAGGAAGGCAGCTTGTGTTGAGACACACACAGCACTCTCTGAAGCCCAATAAGCTATCTTTCATACATTTTTATCAAACCACAGAATATTGAACGATTGGCCTCGTAGTGTATGTCATTATATGATTAGCTTTGCCAATGTTTATTTATCTAAGATCGTGACATTTGGTTGAACTACTAATTTAAAGATGTAAATCCCTTTTTCATCAGGGTGTTCTTGCTACAGCTACAGTACAGTACTCCTGGGGCACAGGGAGCTTACTATTGAGCATGATTTGCTTGGTAATTACCCACCACACACTTCAGAAGCTGCTGTGTCCTCTTTCCATTGTCCTCATTGCATCTCATGTTGAAAGTAATGCCCTCTTTATATCATCCTGGGATTGGTGCAGCCATCATTAGTGAGAAGGAAAAATTCCAAACCTATAGTACTGTAGGAAACCTTAGGGGACACCCAGAGCTTCATAAACACTATTGCCCTCGTTTTTAACATTGGACTTTTAGCAGTACACAATGTAGAGTAACACAAACATTCCCCACATTCTTTCATTGTAAACGTACGTATGTTGGTGTGTTTCAATTAATACCTTTTCAATGTCCAATCCAAAGAGTCTCCATTTCTTTTGTAGTTGAAATCAGTCGCTAAAGATGTTCCAAATTCAGTCGGATATCTAAACGCGCCTTCAGAGCAAAGAATGAATGAAGGTCAGAGCTGCATGTACAGTAGGCCTCAGTACTCCTCTCTCTGGAGTGACATTTCGTTTCAAACACCAACAGGAGAAAGATATTGTCGGTATCTCAAGTGGCGAGGTTTTGATGAAGAAAAGAAACACCTGTGGAACGCTCTGAGGAGCATGACACGGAATGAACCGTGCTCGTGAATATATATTCCGCAGGAAAGGTCAGCGGCTGATTCATTAGATCTAAATAGGATCGTACATGCTTGTATGGACACCCCGCTGATGACTTATGAAGTGCTGTGACAGGGACGGGCCGTACTGTAAGTCTGACAAAGGAAGCACACGTTTTGAGAGGACCATTTGTGTCATTTGAGGAAATGATGGGTCATTCAGTTCACCGGGTCAGAACTCCCTCTCATCACATTTTACAAATGGCTAGCCTTTTTTTTTTATTAGTTTTTTTGTTATCTCTGCAAAACAGTCAGATCTGCTTAAAGAGTTGACAACTTCCAACGATTATTCTCGATGCTGTCTGTATACTGAGATAGCAGTGCAGGATTTGGAGATAATTGCACATGATATTGAGTTTATCTTTGCACACTGTCACACTTTGCACAGTTATCATTTGAAACACAGCAACTGGCTTTGCACTGACTTTGTGTGTGTGTGCTACAGCCCTGCCAATCTATTCCTGTGCTGCCAACAGGAACACACATTGAATTGGATGTCGCTTTTACCCTGCGTTGATCAAATCAGATTTGTCACACACTTGTAATACCTGGATTTCCTACTTTATCTTTTGTGACAAAATACTGTGACACAAATACGTTGATGCTGCTGCTTGTGGTGTTTCAAGGTGAGGTTTTACTCACTGTTACTGGAGATGACTTCAGAATTGAAGGTTTTCTGTGCTTTCGTCTGTCTGTCTGTCAGTCTGTCAGTCTGTCTCTATAACATAGAATTATTGTATAAAGTAGTTGGTCATGATTTCATAACTATACCATCAAGCCCTTCAACTTGAAGCCATAGAAAGTGAGTCATAATAATGTTTTAGAATGTTAGTACATATTTCTATCGGTGGAAATTACTTTACCTTATACACAGTATTTTTGACATCATCCATTGTCAAAGATTTGCTTCTCCTCTTGAGAATTGTCTGAATTCCCCGGGTTGGAGTGTCAACAGAACTACAACTGGATAACAAAGGGCATTCACTCCTGTCGCCACTAAAATCTCTGCCTCTTGCCGTAGCAACCCTGAGTGGAAAGCAGCTTTTCTTTTTCGGAAAGTGTGAACATTTTCAGAATGTTTAGAACCTTTTATTATTTGGACCATTGTTGGCTATCCTTGGCCTCGGTTACCTCTGCGATGTGTGATACATAATGCTCTGCAGTCAGACCAGCCGAACAATAGTGAGCTGCGAACAATGTTCAGAGCTTGCTGAAATACTTTAGAAGTTAGTTGTAGTAGCCATTTTCCCTACATGATGAACAAAGTGATGGTTGGATATCAGAGTAAAATAATCCTCTTATTACCCGTTGATCCTTTCCATCTCCCCTTTGTTAGATACAGTAGATGTGAGTAAGAGTGGACATTCAACCTACCTGTACCTTGTTGATAATGTTTGTTTGAGGGGCAGCAGGTGGCCTAGAGGTCAGAGAGGCCGGTCAGCAATCGGTAGGGTGCTGGTTCGATCCTCACCTCAGCAGGGAGTTGGATGTGAGCCAGTGACTGGAGGGTTCCTGGCATCATGCCGTTGTGCCCTTGAGCAAGGAACTTAACCCCTGACTAACCACCGAAAGATGGCTGACCCTGTGCCCAAAGCTCGGTTCTCCCTGGGGATGTGCATGTGTGTTGTCTTGTGGTGGTGCAGTGCGTGTGTGTTGTCTCGGGGGTGGGGGGGGGTGTGCGCAAAAATGACCACATTCCAACAATTCATTGCACGGCTAATAAAACTTTGTTTTGAATGACACTTTATGACACATTATTTGATTTGTAAATCCACTTGAGCATGCTCCCCAGATAATACGTGATATCCGCTTTGCTGTCCTGAATGATTTGAAAGCATTGTATGTTATGTAATTTCTAAGTAGCTTTCATTCTGAATAGTGCCATCTACCGTATTGTAATATAATAATGTAGCACAACCCCATCTCACAAAGGGAACCGAGTGCAATCATCAATCTTTTATGAACCTCTTATCGAATGCCTCTTTTATAACATGTTGTTTTGTTGAGACGAGAATTTGGATGTCTTGTCTCCTGGGTTGTCATTATCTTAGCCAGCTCAGAACCTTAGCAGTCGGTCTAAAGAGCTTCGTTCAAGAGCAACAACAGAGCCGCGTGAACGATGATCACAGGATGAATCACGACCCCTCTGAATGAAGATGTATCTCGTTGCAGCTGTCTCTGCTTTTATGAAGGGCAGCTTTGAAAACCCCACTCCGTCGTAGATAATGTCTTTGTACCACAGGAAAACAAGGCCAAACAAGGTCAAATTGGCAACAGAAGGCGTAGAATATTCACATTGTTATGGATATGGATGAAAGCGCATAACCTTCAACTAGATGTGACAACTTGGGCTTTCCGAATTATGATCTCATTTAACGGAGTTAGGTCGTTATCGTCTCAATTAACATGTTGTGTTGAAATGTGATTTGAATTGATATCTTAATATCTTAATATCTCAGTATCGGTTATGCTGCTGTTGACCTTGTATGTCCTACACCGTGGTCTCAGCAAATTCTAGGAGCACGCTCTTGCTCTTTCACCACCGAAAACAAGTTGACAATATGTTCTTCATTGGTGCAGCGCATTTTTTGCTTCAGAACACGATGATGGTGTTTTAAACCACTTTAAATCCCACTCTAGAGCCCGGTAGTCTGTGAGTGAATGGTGTTTTTTTCACACCTTAGGCCCTCTGCTCTTAGGCTCTCACTCACTGAAAATAATGATACAGTCCAAACAAAACTCTGTTTCATAGTATTTCGTTGCGTTTCATCACGTTGGCTCGACAAATTTTCTTTGGAGGTTGAAAATTGGCATCATGCCGTTGTGCCCTTGAGCGAGGAACTTAACCCCTAACTGCTCTAGGGGCACTCAATATCAACAATCTCTCATACCACCCACCTAGGGTTTCTCACTAATGACCCCTCCTCTGTTTGCCAACTCTCTCATTCCTGACAGGTATAGCTGTCAATCATAGCTGCATTGTACGCAGGTAGATCTCAACAGAAGCTATGCAAACATCATGTCATTGATTGTATTAATCAAATCTCTATCTGAGGACAAGTGCACATGTTGCTGGCGAAGGCTTTTTTATTTACAGAGAAAGGACCTCCAGCGTCTTCCTCTTTGATCTCTGAACTGCTGGCTTGATTTACCCTGAATGCGAGCCAGTCTGAGATGCTGTTCCCGTTCGCTGCAGTGTCTTTTTCCTAGTGTACTGGGTAATGTAACAACATGATTTCCGGCCCCCTAAGAAACCCAGATATAAGCCCTCCTGGAATTTAATAGCTTTTTTTTTCTGTGCTTTCTCAGGCTGAATGGAGTAAGAAATGTATTTTCATGTTAACACTGTTAGTTATTTTGGGAGTCAGTATGGAAATGCACTTTGGTACCGTAGCGTCTAAGACTTTACTCAAACTGTACAGTATATGGGTCTGGTTCATGGGAATCTCTGATCTTTCAGTTGTCAAGACTTTTTTAGACTTTTTGAAGAGCTACACTGTTCTGCCAATTTTCACTTTCATAATAGCACTGTAGAGCAGCAAGTTCTAGAAAGAAGACGTTTCTATTATGCCTTATAGATCTGTAGTTAAATGGGGCATGCCTTTAAAGGAATATTTCACCGGCCACCATGACTGAACAGCATGTTGGAAGTGGTCTTTGTTGTCTAAATAGCCAGGAAATATCACAAAATGTGTGGAAATAAGTGACAAAATAGCCTTTTATCAGACCACGAAGTAATACGTCCAAATGATAAAATCCTATGATGTCCATAGTTGTTACGGATGGGCGTCGCACTCCCCAGTGTGGTCCCTAAGTGTCTCCCTCCGGCCACCCACTGTGCCGCCTCACTCATGGACTAATCACCTGCACCTGTGTTTGATTGTCACTGATGCTCTATGTACCCTCACTTCCCTTCACTCCCCGCTGAGTCTTCACAGTGTGTTCACCGTTTGCTGCTCGCTTCGAGAAACGTAAGCTATTGTATACACGAGTTCTGGTTTTTTGGAGACTGTGTTTCTCCCCCTTTGTTTTCGGGATTACGTCTGTGTTTGTATCCTGTTTTGCCTGCTCTACTTTAAGTAAAGATCCTTTTGTTTGTTACCGCTACCAACTCATCTGTCTCCTTTCATATGCGCACCGCACCTGGGTCCGCTCATCCTACCTAAAATGTTACACATAGTGCTTTGCCGCTCCCAGCCACCCAAAGAGGCGCGTCGAAGCTAAGATGTAAACACAAGTGATAGATGGATGCCCTAGCCCTCTGCTTATAGATGTAAAGAAACAAGGCAGTAGTTAATTTCGGAACCGTATGCTCACTCTTCCCTCAAGCTCCTTGTAGTTTTTAAATCCATGTGATTACCTCCAAATACATCACTCAGGATGAAATAAAAAAAAAAAAAAGGAAACTAAGTGATACCTAGCTTTTGATGTACAGAACACATTTGGAAGCCATTTTCACATGCACACATGTTCTGTGTAAGGGCAATGGTAAACCTTTAAGGAGGTTTGGTCACCAGGCGACCTATTGCCACAATAACAAGGGTTATTTTGAGAATTATATATATATATATATATATATATATATATATATATATATATATATATATATATATATATACATACACACACAAAGGTGATACTGTAGGTCATGCCTCATGAGTCTTGTTGAGTCATGGAACGTAGATGGTGGAGCAGGCCAAAGTGAAGGCCCTGTGGGGCAGGCTAGATAAATGCCTGCAGTCCCAGAGGAGAGGGAGGAAGATTGCTGTTGTCTTTTTGAAGGATGAGCAAGCAGTTGCACGCTCAGTTCAATTCTGCTCACTTGCAGTCTGAATGTTGTTGAAGTTGTCCCTCCAGGAATGGAGAATTAAGCATTTCAGTGAAAGGTATCTGATAGTTAAAGCTGCAGTGTGTATTTTATTGAGCTTCTAAATAGTGCTCAAATGGCCATGATCAATCAGTAGTGATTAAGGAATAAGATCACATGATAAAGAACATTCACTGTTTTCAAAAAAAAGAAGAAAAAAACACAATCCAGGAGGACACTTTGTGGCAGGGCGAAGGGGCAGGTACTGTTGCCCCCCTTTCACCCCCCCCCCCCCCCCTTCCCCCCTCCCCTGCAAACAACTGCAATTTGATTTGTCCAACGACAGACATTTTGCATCATCACGGAAAGCGTTAACACAGGCTCTTGCATCACTTAGGAGGTGATGCTTTGGAATGAATGTCTGTAGGAATAGTTGAATTACCAAAATGCTCCCCAACATAATGCTAAAGTCTTTGTTGTCCCCAGACGCTGTCAGGTCTCAGTGGAAATGGAGACAGATCGATAGGATTATCCCTCACAAGAGCGCTAAGAAGGCTTAACCTTTAAATTGATCATTGAATCCCGCCTTTTCATTGGAGTCATTATTAGACTTTTCTGTCTCATTCAATTGGAAATCATACAGCAGATGTCATAGGCGGGAATGGTGAGGAGCATCTAATGTCTGGTTGAATATCTGAATCTCTTGAGGTGAGATGTTGTCTTCTAGGTTTATATATATATGCCATTTAGATGACGCTTTTATCCAAAGCGACTTACATTGCAGTGAGTGCATACATTTCAGTATATATATGGTCCCAGCAGGAATCGAACCCACAACCTAAGCGTTGTTAGCGCCATGCTCTACCGACTGAGCCACAGAGGACCAGGTTTGTTAATGCCATTTATCTGTGTTCTGGAAGCAGGGCTTGATGGGACGTAGGACAGAAGGATAGATGTCCAAAAGGTACATGTAAACATTCAGTAAATGTAAACATGTAAACATTCAGCCATAAACTCAACACCTTGGCCCTAAAATAATGGTTGTGCATGCTAAACAGTATGTAGTTAACAGTGAGTTGCTCTTGCTGAGTTGCTGCTCTGCTGGAATTACCCTAGGGACGGCAATATATTAATATCCTGTTACTGTAAACAGTAAGTTAGTAATTTCTTTGAAAATGCATAACCAGGAGGTTTTGCAGTACATAAGTGGTAAAGGTATCCTAATAGTCCCGGAGGGGTGGCGGGGGGAGCGGGGGGGGGGGGGGGGGTGGAAGAATGAGCATACTGATTATCAGTGAAGATACTCACGCCGGTTGGAAGTGGATTTTCATGGATTTTAAAAATTTAGTCACTCAGTTTGAAACATTCCTTAGCGTATTCCCTCACTGGCTTATGTTGGAGCCAAAATTGTTAGAAAAAAAGGAAACACATCTTGTCCTTAATATCTACTGTACAGTAGATGACCCAACCGAAATTTCTGGGCCATTAAACGCTCTGCAGATCAATGGCATTTGTTATGGCTCCAGCTGCCAGAAAGTGACAGGTAATTAAAACTAAAGCAAACAGGGGTTTCAGGTTCTTATAGCTTATAATTCTCCATTATCTCCCTGAAACAGGCATTAACCCTGAAGGCTAGGGGAATGTGTCGCCCATTGTTGTCAGATGATTCCCTACTCGTTTCATAGGGCATACAGATAACACTATGTCTTCCATGATTAACTCCAGGAATATGTTACCTTTTTGAAACCAGTCAAAATAGTCCTCTTTGGTGTCAAAGCTCCGGAATTTCAATTGTATTATTATTTCTTCAGGTCTGTTATTTTTCATGTTTTAAGGTTTAATGCATTTAAAAAAAAAAGAACATCAACAACACAATTTCAAGTTAATTAGTGAAACATGGCAAGTGACATTAATAAAGTTTAAAAGCAGTGTGTTGTGCGTCTTTGTGTATGGGGATTTCCTCACGTCAGTAACGAATGCAAGCTGTACACATCATCAATGCTCCAACAAGGTCTCTGGCTGCTCATTTTACAAACAAACCGTCACGAAACCAACTCTCCTCTAACCTCAGTGTTTCCCATCAGGGAACACCATACATTGGATTCATAGGAAACTCACAGGAGTTTGATGTTTATCATTCAGCTCAGTTTTGAATACCGTTATATCCAACCAAATTACTTATTCCAGTTCTTTGATCCTACCATAACTCGTGTTACTCATTGCAATGTACAGTGCACTACTAAACAGTTTCTATTTAATTTATATTCTGATTTGAGGGTGCAGAAGTTTTTGCCTTGAGGCGGATTATGAAGGCAAGCTAAGGCTCATGTTTTAGTTTTCAGCTAAGAGCAGTGGACAGGCTGCTTCCCACTAAAACTATCAGTTTAGCAACCATCACTGGCACAGAATTTTGCAACAAGTATAACACAGGTTTAAGATCGTCGGCGAAGAATGATTTCTGAAATCATATCAACCTTTTTTGTTGTTGTTGCAGGTGCTGGCATTGTGTTAGAGAGGAAAGATATGCTTTTTAATCACAAAGAAAGTTGGGTGAGTCTTGATTTAGCTTGTTATAACATTGAATATGATTTCTGATGTTGGTTATGTACGTATCGTTATTTAGGCTCATTTAAGACGTCCCATCATTTATCGAGAACGTCTTTTGTCTGGCAGCTTTTTTGGTTAGCCTTTTAGCTCAGCCAGTATGATGGATATACTCTATGATAAAGTAGGCCTTTACTGTATGATGAAGTAGGCCTATACTGTATGGTGAAGTAGGCCTTTACTCTATGATCAAGTAGGCCTGTACTCTATGATCAAGTAGGCCTGTACTCTATGGTAACAGGCCACCATTGTCAGCAGTAACAGTCCACAGTTCTTCCCTACCACGCTGTACTTCTGCCTCTCAGAGAGCATGTAGCGATAGGAGTGTCCATCATCACAAAGGACAAGCAGCCTTGAACGGCGAGAGTGGGCTGTAGACAAGTGGAGTAGTGGACTAGAAGAGGGGCCAGTTTGCAGTGTGTGAAGTCAGATGGATCAACCTTTCTCTGGCGGTTGTGAGTGCTCAGGGAGCATCTCTTTGTCTGTAATTGAATTCTCAAGTGTCACGGGTATGGCCCATAGAAGCCATGTCAGCCTGAAAACCGAAACAGTTACATTCTGGCAATGTATACGCACATCTAGACACTCAAATAACACCGGTATCTATACATACATATATATATTTCTGATAGATGTGGCACAATTATTTAGACAGCTTTGAACAGATCCCCAATCCCCCCCCCAGACCACTTTCTTGGGTGAACTGCGCATTGAGAATTATTGGAAGACGTTCAGGGAATATTAATTCACCGACCACCTGCCAGCACTTCGGGAAAACATAATGCATGGCGCGAAATCCTCAGCCAAGACAGAGTCAAAGTGCAGAACAGATCTGCGTAGATTGTCTGACAGAATACCCTGACCGACAGTACAGCAATTCTGTCTAGGGTTTTTGTGTTGTGTGACACAGACAAAATGCGTCACACATTGCAGATACAGTAAGTGTGTGTAAATGATGACTCAACTCCCAGTATGACAAGGGTAAGGTTACAATAAGGCGTTGCTGTTAGATCCCTTGGGCTCCACAGAACATAAAACCACATCGATACCCTACCCTTTTTTCCTTTTACATGAATTAATATTCATGGTGAATTTATGTGCCTTGCCATTTCGATTGAGTAGGGGCAGTAAAGCACTCTAAGTAAGCAGGTCGTATTATACACACCTTAAAACCCCCACAAAATCTGTCTGCCGCCTGCATTTATGGAGGTGCTACCTTCTAATGGAGAACCTTGGGTGTCCTTCCAGTTCACTTGTAATTAGGTCTATTAGTGCAAGTTCACTGCAGCGGGCCCGACGTCTCTCAGGTGCCACTGACTGGCAGCGCAGGCAGGTGGAAGTCATCTAGCATAATCACACTCTCGCTGTTTCTCCGGAATGTAATGACTTTAAGCTTTTCAAAAAACTTCACACGCTTATTTTCAACCCCAGTGTCGCCATGACTAAATCAGCAGGCTCGTTTTTCTTCTTTTCTTTCCGGCTGTGCGCCCCTCTTATCTTTGGTTGTCTGGTCTTTGAGTCCTTGTTTGATTTTAGACTAACACACAGTAAATAAAACATGCCTCTCTCTACTAATGATCCCTCCAGAGGAATGGGTCAAGAATAAGGGGGTTTAAAGATGGCCGCCAACTTCCAACAGGAGACGTAACACAGAGAAACCCCAAAAGAGATAAATGACACTTTGAATTAGATTTTTGGTATGTTTTTTAATACTGAAAGGCTAGTTATTCAACAATGTTATGGACTTTATTCTATTACGATGCAACTACAAATAAATTACTAAATAACAACTTGTTACCACAGTGATAATAGTTATAACAGAGAAGTATATTGGAAAAAAGTTTTTTCTGGTTAGTCAGGTGTGTTCCTTCATATCATTTGTGCAGGCATAAGAGAGCTGTTGATGTCTAGTATTGTTTCTAGGCTTTGCATTTGCCTTTGTAGTCTGCTATTGGTGTCTGTCAACATGAGGACCAACAAGATATCAAGGAAAGTCAAGGAAGCCATTATGAGGCTGAAATATCAGAAAAAATCTATCAGAAACAGCCAAAACCTTAGACTTACCAAAATCAACAGTTTGTAACATCATTATAAAAAGAAAGAAAGCACTGGCGAGCTTAGCAATTGCAAATGGCTGGTAAGCCAAGGAAGATTTCTACAGTGGATGACCGAAGAATGTTCATTAAAAACCCAAAACAACACAGATCAGGAACACTCTCCAGGAGGAGGTGTGAATGTGTCAAGAGACCACCAGCCACAGAATACGTCACCAGCCAAACTACAGGGGCTTCACTGGAAGGTGTAAACCACTAGTTATCCTCAAAAATAATCAGGTTACAGCTTGCTAAAAGTACCTAAAACGCCTGCAGAGGTCTGGAACACGGTCTTGTGCACAGATAATACAAATCTTATCATATACCAGAGTGATTGCAAGTGGAAAGATTGGAGAAAAAAGGATCTGCCCAAAATTGACAGCATACCACCTTATCAGTGATACATGGTTGAGGGGGTGCTATGGTTTGGGCATGTATACTGTTGCTGCCACAAGAACTGGCTAACTTGTCTTGACAGCAGCAGCAGAATGTATTCAGAAGTGTACAGAAACATCTTGTCTGCTCGTCTGCTCGAGTACAAGCAAATTCCTCCAAATTCATTACATGGCGCTTCAACATACTGTAACACAATGACCCCAAGCATATTGCCATAGCAACGAGAGAGTTTTTCAGAGACAAAAAGCGGAAAGTTATTGACTTGTTATGTCAATCTTCTGATTTAAATGCTTTTCAATACCCAGCGTCTGATGGGGTCAATGGATTGTCGACCAGATACTAAACATGAGTACTTTATTTGGACATTATATGACCTCAATCTGAAAAAGAAAAGCATTGAATTAAAGCTGAGAATCTCTACTTTGACCCCATAGTACTTGTTTGATTCAAATGCAAACTGTTGGAGTAGACTGTAGAGCTAAAAGAAGACAAAAATGCTTCCTGAATATCCACAAACCCTCCCACACACTCTCCTGAACTTTCCTCTGTGAAAAGTCTGAATTCACACCGGTGCTAAACTAAAAATGAGTCTTCAAACAAAGAAAGAGAAAGACATTTCTCAACATTTTCCACTGCAATAGCCTTGGTCAGGTGTCATGGCATGACAGACAGAAATATCCTCGGTCCCTTGTAAAAAAAAAAATCCCCCGGGCAGTCTCGACTCTTCCTTCTGGACTCCTGTTGCTCTAGGTGCCGCGAGCAACTGACCAACGAAATAACTCAAAAGGGCTCTCACACTCACACGGTAACTCCGCTTTGACATTTTCAAGCATATTGTCTGTATTGTCAGGCAGGCCTCCCACTGCCTGCCTGCCCGCCCCCTGGGAACCTAACTGCCACCAGTGGATGTCCAATTAGCACTGACATAATAGCCCGCCGAGCGACTCAATCCCCCGCATGCGTCATCTCAGACGAATACTGAGGCTCAAACAGGTTTAAAGCAGAGCAATTGTTACAGGGAGTGGTAGAGTGAAGTAGCGAGAGAGACATTTAACAAGCGGACCTCTTTTCTTTGTTCTTGTTTGCTCTAACTGAGAGTTAAGAGGGAGTGAGAGTTTCTGGATTGCTCATAGAGCCTGCTATCATTTGATTGGGCAGACAGGTGGTCCGTGGTGAAAGGTGAACCGACACCAAAGCTGTGCTCAGACCCTGATGGGATTTAGGTCTTCAACCCCAGACGCCCTGGGGGGGATTCTCAGTCTTAATAGGGATACTAACTCCAGGTAGAGACAGAATGTCCAATCAGAGTGTTTTCCATTACAGGTACTATAGCAGCTTTGTACAATCACACTGTGTTTCCATGAAGGTTTAGTTGTAAGTTGACGTGTCGGACAAACGTCAAATGTTGACTACCTTCCGCCTTAAAAGAATCAAATATATAGACGTTAGAAATTGTGAGATCAGACCGGTGTGTTTAAAAAGTACCTTTAGTACTCCTATTTTAGTTTGTGTGTTGCAACGAAATGTCAGAACAGCAGGTAAACTTGACTGACTTCACTGTCATTTTACTTGTTTTGTCACTTTATGAGTACCCTTCTCAAGCTACAACATGTTTCAGGATCCATGGACAGTACCACGCACGCACGCACGCACGCACGGACACGCACACACGCACGCACACCCACACCCACACCTACACCCACACAAACACATACTCACACACACACCCACACCCACACCCACACAAACACATACTCACACACACACACACACACACACACACACACACACACACACACACACACACACACACACACACACTGCCCTATAGCAACCCCACCTAACGACATGGGTGAAAAGACATGACTCAAACCAATTTTCGACATCAACATCATAGTGGAATAATGATGGTGATGATGTATAGGACAGGACAGTAGTTCCTGTTGATGATGTAACATAATAGGGATCATTCCGAGGTTATCGGCCATGCTGGTTGCATTTTTGTGTACTGTATACTCCTTCCAATTACCAGCTGGCCTCGACCCTGTTCACACACAGGTTTCTAGAACACTTGTACGGTTGGATGTGTCTTATACTCACTTTAATGATGTGCTTCATCATAAGTTATTTTTCGGACCACAATTAAGCTATACTGTACATTTCCTTTCAGACTTTCAGAAGACTTTCAGTACAGAAGAATTGACAGTCATTCAAACAAATGTGTGTTCTCAGACACAGGTTTCTACAATGCTTGTACAACACATTTGCCACAACAGTTGTGCTACAACAGATTATTATTATTATTAATGTGAATGCTCCAAAATGTTGACAGAACTGTTGTGGTTTAGAACTACCCCCAGGTGGTAGATGTGCAATGCCAATGGAAGTGTTGTGGAGTGTGAACGCTCCACGGTACATTTTTCATTGTGACATTGCCGCGGGTTGGATTAATCCCTAGACAATCATCCAGGAATCTGCACGTTCCATTGTATTTCTGCGATTAGTCACGCCCCTGATGTTGGTTGCAAGTTTACACTTAGCACAGTGAACATGTTAGCAAAACAAAGTGTGGTAACTGCTAACTCACCGAACTAAGACACTGTCAAAACACACATTTGTTACCTGGCTCGCGAGCTATGTGCACAAACTGTTTACAAAACAAAAGGTGTACCTCCTTGAGGTAGTTTTGTCACGACAGGTCTGTCAACGTTTGGGAGCGTTCACATGAATAAAATAATCAGTTGTAGCACAACTGTTGTGGGAAATGTGTTGTACAAGCATTGTAGAAACCTGTGTCTGAGAACACACATTCGTTTGAATGACTGTCAATTCTTCTGTACTGAAAGTCTTAGGAAATGTACAGTATAGCTTAATTGTGGTCCGAAAATAGCTTATGATGAGGCGCATCATTAAAGTGAATATAAGACACACCCAACATCCACTACTCTGACTTCAGAGGGGCTGAATGATAGATGGCCTGTTTGATCATAATGAACAAATTCACATCGGCAATCCGCAACATTCAAGCGTGACTTTTTTACTCTTAGATGGCGGATTTATTTTCTTATGCGTCTCCAACGGACCCCCCTTTGGTTCTATATACATTAGGACTGTGTACATTCATCTGTTACTAAGAGGTACTTTGCATATTGCCCTCACAGATTGCCTTATATTGGCTGTGTGTTCATGTATTAGGGATGAGGCAAAAAAAGCCATTCCGGAGAGAAGACCTTTTAAAAGCTACAGTCGTGCAAATGACCTACAAGTGTCCCATTATTGGTGTTCTTGCTCTCCAAAAAACACATTCATTACCGCTGGCACAACAAACCCGAGATGTCTACATGTAGGACGTCACTGGGGCCTGTGTCGTTTAAGTAAAGCAGGAGAAAAGAGCAGTTTTTTACGTCTTGTACCGGCTTGCCAGTCTGTCAAATGTTTATTGCCTGTGGATTGGGTCCTGTAGCTCACCGTCCCATGGGATGCAGTCTAACAATGAAAAGGGTTGGAGCCCATATTGTTGGTTTGTTGCCATAGGGGATAGAATTGTAATGTGTTAAGTTTCCATAAATAAAAGTGGAAGGTTATTTCTTTTTCTTCTCTTTACATTTTATTATTGGTGTGGTCATGGAAACTGTAGCCTACGGTTTCGGGCTGTTGATTGCATGTATTGTACCTGAATGTAAGAGTAGATTTACTCTAACGGAATATCACTATGCTTTGCTGATACTAAAACATCTGAAGTTGGAAATTCACTTTGTTCTACTCCAAGAGGTAATTTTCAGCTTAGCGAGTTGTAAAAAAACCTAAATGTGCTAAATTTATTGACACAGATGTAAAGGCCAGTAGTAAATCATTTGTCTGGGATAATTCAACAATCACTGGCTGCCAGAGTAAAAAAAATGCACACAAAAAAGAACATCTGCCCTACAAAAATGCTTGAACTATGTGTTTCTCTCCAAACAGCAAAATCTGTAAAAATTTGTAATTATGTAACTAGAGATTGTGCTTACTTTTAAGTTTAGATCCATCTCTAACTTGTATTTCATGTTCACAGAGAAAATAAAATAGCCCATTGCTGAAGAAGGGAATCCTCATCACAGTGTATTTGATGGCCACTTACGACTAGTCCTTGGATTTCTCAATACCCTGGCTCAACAGGATTTAATGTAATCCCACTCAGAGAACAGATGGACAGATAGGTAAAGCCACAGTAGTGCTATAATTGTACTTCACCCCCAGCCCTTTTACTATCTGTCAGAGGTAACGCCACAATTGGACAAAAGCTCACCATCTTGATGCAATATCATTATTCCTCAAGTGACAGAATACACCATCCATTCATAATGATGTACCGCAGGCTGCACGCACAGGACTGTTTTAAAAAGTATGTTTGAAATACTGTTCATACAGAATCAAAGAATCATTGTAGGTGTTTCATAGGAGGCCGGGTATCAGTCTTTGAAATTGAATTCTCTGTCTGTCCATAGTGTGCTGGCCGCAGCGGGGCGCAGCGCAGCGCGTATTTTGCGCCTGTAATCTGTGTGTGCCTGCCTTTGACTCTGAACCTAATTAGATTACGCCGTCCTACCACTGGTGTGAATGCGCGGCTTCAAGGGACATTTGCTCTCTGAGCACAGACGCTCTGCTTGATGTAGACGGCACTGGAGAGAAACAGTATTCAGGCGCTCCGAGTAGCAGCAGTAGTCAGTTTAGACAGAGCCTAGTTCCGAGCAAGTCCCACACTAGGTACTTCTTCACCATTTAGGAGCACGGGGAGAGAGAGTCTGATTTCTGGTTTTGGAAGCCTCTTCGAGACGCGAAGGTAAAGACAGAGGGCGGCAGAGTCCCTGGTGTTCAGGGATTCCTCGGGATGCGTTTTGCCCTGACAAGAAGCACTGTTTCTGGAGGGGATTTGCGTGGCTTTAGTGCTAATATGGTAAGACTTTTCTGCCTTTTCTGATTCTACAGTATGTTGGAAAAGGAAAGCGTATGTGAACAAATGCTTTCCAAAGGACCTTGGAATTGGGTGTCAGTTTATTCAGTGCTATTACCTCACTGAAGTGTAGCATTTAATCTCCCAGACAGCTTGTCAGTACTGTATTTGTCTGTTTCATATCGTACAATACAGAGGGAACCCCAAGGGCGAATCTACCTTTGTAACATAATGACTGGTCGCTATTATTTGTTTGGGACATTTTGCATTCTATTTGATAACATCATGTCATCGTATTTTCTCCGACATAACAGCACGTCTCGTTATTCGTACGAAAGTGTATGACAATTATTTGATTTGCTTTACCTATATTTCAACAAGTAGGCTGCGAATTGTGAGAAGGATTTGTAACGCTCTATTGTGAGTGCAGGGATAGTCCCAAAGCACGTACATGCATGTAGGATTATGCAAAAGGGTCATCCAATTACTGTTAACATTCCCAACAATCTGTTGCCTTAGACGTGCAGTAGAGTATAGTAATAATACCTGAAAGTAGCCTATCTAACCCACATGTTCGTGTGTAGAGTCTCAAAATGAAACCGCAAATGTAATGTCTCGACCTCGCCATTGATAGGCGCAGAGAGGCAGATGAGTTGTAAAAAAAAGTCAAAGTTCCTTTTTCAATACCTCCGGAATGTTGTCTTTTACCACGAGTAAATGTCATGTCTACGCAGTAGCAGGTGCTACAGTATCGTTTCAAAAATGAATGTAACAGCTTAGTCTTAATATAGGCAACATACATAGCATTAAAGATAGTTGGTGCCGAAACCGCAAAGGCTTGCGTCAAACGGGTATGTGCAGTGAACCTGCTACCTAACCACCTGTCATAACTGCCACTGCCTGTTAGTCATGGCATTTGAACAAGGGAGTGACTTTACTAGGCCTAAAGTCACATTAACATTATAAGCATTTGGACCTATCAAGGGCCCTTTCTAAACAAGCCTTCAACCTATTTCACCCTTTTTTTTTCTCATCTATTTTTTTTTCCTTTCGCTTTGCACAATATATGCACAGACTCAACCTCATCATGATTACATGTTCACTGTGTGCCGCGTATAAAAGTGACACAACCCACATAACCTCAAGTGGTACACTGTCACTCCCGCACAAACGAAATGCAATTCAGCAGACACGTCGTCAACTGAGGTTTGAGTCAGTTTCAAACTTCTGTTATCGATAGCCCACATGATTCGCAGGAGAACCCCAGATTCGTAAGTATAGCCTCTGGGCTTGTTTGTGGAAGGCAAACCCTATCCAAGTCAGGGATTAGGTTGCTCACTTCAAAGTGAGTGTTGATGTTTTGCCAGGTCACCATGTTTAACATTTAGAATGGAATCTCACGTCGCCATAGGCTCATCATCGTGTTCACGGTGAGTCAGCACCTTGCCAGCGCTAACAAACTGCTCCTACCGTTTAACCCTTTCCAGATCATTCTCTTGAGTGGCATTCGCCATCTAACTATCTTCCAACAAGGCATTTCTGTCACTCGTTCAGTTGCACACATTCAATCGTAGAGTCGCATGCAGGCAGGACGTGTTCTATAAGTAATTAGTACCTATTTGAATATCTGCGAGTGCTGCTCATCAAGCAAGGGCGGTGTATTTTGGCTCGTAGCATAGCCTAAGTAGTTTACTGGGCGTCGTTGTTAAGCTTGCTCTCCCTGTGTCTCATTAAAGACAATGGGTAATTGGATTCAGCCTGCTTAGACCATGCAAGTAAATGCTCTTTAAGCTGGAGCACCCTTATCAAATGAGGTTTCTTTAATTAGCTGTTCAGAGATGTTTGTCCCTCCCATCCATCACTGCCACCTGGACCAGTCTGCAGTCAGCAGCAGCCAACAGAGGGGGAGAGAGAGAGGGGTGGGGGCGGTCAATAGCCTTCTCACTGGAAACAAATACTGCTTGCTATCCAAACCAACCCCCCCCCCCCTTTCTGTCCAAAAGCTGCCTTAAAAGTGTAGTTTTGACTTCTTTGATACAGTACCACAGCCTTTGAAAAATGTCTACTTGCACGAGGCTCGATGTACGAGAGTGGTCTTTAAAATGAACGAGGATTCTTTGTTTTCCAGACACTTGAGAATTAGGCTGAAGAGTCTTTGTGGAGTTTCAGAGTCTTTGGCCTTGAGAGCATTGCTGAAAGTTATTTTTCCACATCAGAAATAACCAAATGTTCTTCTTCGGGCCAGTGAACAGTGAACAGTTGTTTGGTTGTGTGCCTGGCTTACATGGCTGCTTACAGATGGTTCTTTCATTGTACTCTTCTGCTCCTCTGCTCATACCAGAACTGAGCAATTGCAATTTTTTCGTGTCGTTATCTTTTGAAGTACTCAGGTTGCCTAGCTGTCGTTGGTTCCAGATGCAGCTCTCTCCATGATGCAGAATGGACAGCATGTGTATGTGTTGTGGTGGCGCTGTCCATGGTGCTGAATGGACAGCGTTTATATTTGTGGTGGTGGTGCTGTCCACGGTGCTGAATGGACAGGGTGTGTCGCTGCGGGTCGCCCGTCCATGGTGTTGAATGGACAGGGTGTGTCTCTGTCGGTTGGTGCTGTACGTGGTGCTGAACGGACTGTGTACAGATATTGGTGGTGCTGTCCGTGGTGCTGAATGGACTGTGTACAGATATTGGTGGTGCTGTCCGTGGTGCTGAATGGACTGTGTACAGATATTGGTGGTGCTGTCCGTGGTGCTGGATGTGCTGGGGGTGTCAAATCTTATCAAACGGAAGTGTATTTATCATATACATACAATACAGCTGTAGACGATGCAATGAAATGCTTAGGGCAAGCTAGCTTCTCAACAATGCAGAAAACATCAACCAATCAACGACGCAAGACAATATATTCATAATCACACAATAACATAAAGTGGCAAAGCGTATCGCAGCGGAACACGGCAGCAATATCGGGCAGGGTTGAGAGCGGCATCGGAGCCATGCGCTCAGAACAGGTGCATCGACCGAAATATATTAGAAAATAACTTTTAATAGAACTGAAACAACAGACTCCGAAAGAGAGAGACGTCCACGGCGCTGAAAATCCACGCCGCTTGAGATGCTCGGGCTGTTCTCCTCCCCGGTGCTCTCTGCAGAGCCACATTAGGCCTGATAATGACATCCGCCGCCTATATTTCAGCGCACTCGCAGTGCGTTATCCAATAAATAGAACCGTGGTGTGGAGAACATTATCATGCTCAACAACCCCCGTAAGTGGCGGAGTTAGCCCGGGAAAATGGGATGGCAGTGTGAATGTATCAGGTCTTGTAATACAGAGCCGGGGGTGAGTCAGTGTAGCTCAGGCTGCTCGGGAATTCACAGGGGTGAGCGAGGCCCTGTTTGTTTGGCCATCATCCCGTTGTTTTTACTTTCCCGGTTATGATTAACACAAAAAGCACTCCACTCAGAGCGTATACTCTGGCAATCAGGATGATAAAGCACATCATTATATTAATTTGTTCCCTTAATTTAGGCCATCGTCTCGGAACAAGAAGTTGAGTCATTCCTAGCTTCTTTTTTTTCCGGCTTTTTTTTTTGGTATCGGAGAGAAAAACACTCCACACACAAACACACACACACACACACATGCCAGATCCGACCAATTATTCCCTTTCCTTTATTGCGCTGTCTCTGTTTTGATATGGTTAGGCCGGCAATAGCTTCTGAATAAACTCCCAACTGGAGGGCAAACAGGGGTTTGTGGATCTTTAGGGGATCACCACCTGAATGAGAAATGAGGCTGAGATATCTTCAACCACAGTGGCTGTCTTCCAAATACTTCACATTCAATAATTGCATGAATACCGTACACTATGGCTATGATACGATGTACTCTTTTGATTATACTATTCGGTATGTAAACACAGTCAGTGTATACATCCCACATGGCCACGCGTACTCGCTATCCTGACTATGTAGGATGGAAGTATGCAATTGATCGGAACACAAGTCAGCGTAAGTGTCGATGCCCATCAGTATACCGACCAATGACTACAGCTCCTCTAAAACTCCACACAACTCACAGTCCTGCTTGATTACCTCTCACTTCGGAGGGAGTGAAACCTAATAGATATTTAAGCTATCTGGGCAAGACCATTACACAATGTCCAATGAGCTACTGCACTAATGGGATTTTTGCCTCCTGATGGGAAAGTTAGTTCTTTTCTATTGGCTTCCATTATGACAGACGTACCATTATAAGGATGAGTATTTAATGAAGATCTTATTTTTTTGATGAGGACGCAGTAAAATATTTGAGGAAGTAACAGGTAGCTGATTTCCCCCCCCCCCCCCTAATCTGGTCCTTACAGGTTACCAGGGAGGAGAGTAATCATTCAGTGTTATTTCCAGTTCTGCCACGTTGCATCCCCCCTATCTGGGTCATTATGCCCAATGAATAGTTTCCCACAGATATCTCACCAGGCTAATGGGGTGTCTCAACGGCAAGTTAGTGAAACACCGGCGACAGTTATGGATTAGCAGTGTTCACAGGTTCAGTGTGGTCCATTACCTATTGTGTGTGTCTGGTCTTGACTGAATCCATAGGCCCCAATTTCCTCTGTATTCACAAGGAGAGGCCACTCGACAGGCAACATTATTACATTTCCTGGGGGAAAAAATAAATAAAAGAGAAAAGAAAATAGACACAGATGCCACACCGACCAAATCTGAAAGAAACAACACAGTTCAAAAAGAAAAAAAGGGTTAACACACTACAGAAAATTGTATCATTAAAAAAACCCAACAACAACAAATGACGCACGCACGCACGCACGCGCACACGCACACACACACACACACACACACACACACACACACACACACAAAGGAGCAGGTGCATGAAGACAGGGGCAAGAAAAATCATTTCTACAGCGCGACGTCATCTCACTCATGGAAGTCACATTACCTTCAAGGAACTCGCGGTCCATTCAACCCAGAGGAACCAGTAAATGAGTTACAGTTTCATCTTCCGACAACAACATTTTTAGAATCGTTCTGTTTTTTTCCCCAAATGAATTCAGTCTCCTCCCTGCCTGTCGTAACAGATATGAAGAATGGGACGGCTCTCTTTTGGAGAGGACTCAGACCCTTTCTGGAAGATTGTGATGAGGGGAAAGTTGAGGCAATCTCACGACAAACCAGGTGTTGTCTCTGTTACTCTCTGGGATTACAGTCGATGTGAAAGCGACTGTCTTGGGCCATTAGCTTATTGGAGACCCACATCAACACACAACGTGTGTGTGTGTGTGTGTGTGTGTGTGTGTGTGTGTACATCTTTGTGTGTGCCCCTGTGGTTGTGCGCCTGTGTGTGTGTGTGCATCTCTGTGTCTGTGTGCCTCTGTGTATGTGCCTCTGTGTGTGTGCCTCTGTGTATGTGCCTCTGTGTGTGTGTATCTGTGTATGTGCCTCTGTGTGTGTGTGCATCTCTGTGTGTGTGCCTCTGTGTGTGCCTCTGTGTGTGTGCATCTGTGTGTGTGTGTGCCTCTGTGTGTGTGTGCCTCTGTGTGTGTGTGTGCATCTCTGTGTGTGTGCATCTGTATGTGTGCCTCTGTGTGTGTCAGCTGTGTATGAGTGTTCATGTTTGTTTTGTGCGTGTATGTCTAAAAAATGACTCTATGGTCCTACTGTATCTTTGTAGATTACAAGATCAAATGATATGTACTATGACAAAAACAGACATCTTTTGGTGTGAAAGCTTTGAAATCTCCAGTGTTGATATTTGCTTTTATGTTGCAGTTGTCAGATCGCTCTCTCTCTCTGATTCCATTTCAAAAAAGAGTGGCCAAAGGGAGAGATATGCATCCTATCTGACAATGATGTGGATGAAATTACATGTGTCTCTCCAAAGAGCCTCTTGCTTCAGGAGAACAAAGACTTTTTCATAACGATCAGTTGGCTGCCATGAGAGTGTAGTGATCAGCTCAGAAGGGAGACGCTGTTTGATCTTAAAGGAATCCGGTGGGTTGGAAAAGCGTACGTCACAACCTTTGAGTGTGTGGTCTGGTATCTTTCCTTTGCCCGTGTAGGACGCAAACTTCCCCCCCCAAAGTATCCCCCAATGAGAAAAGCACAATTCACACTCTCTCAGTTTCCCATTCCTATTGTTACCCCTTTATTATCTCTGACTGTAAGTTTGTCTCTCCACTCAACAGAACATTTTTATAACCCTGACCCTGTAGTAAGTGCTATTCCTGGCACTCATGACATGAATACGGGTTCCCCGAAATGCGCGTACTACGTCATCCCCATACACACCACACACATGCAAAAGGCGGACAATCGTTGCATGTAGAATATTGCAATGTCATTGGACGTAGTGCACGAGGTGCATGTTCGTGGACTGTCCCAAAACCTTCATTCACCTTTGGGATTGCTTCTGTATACGCCATTTAGCTGACGCTTTTATCCAAAGCGACTTACATTGCAGTGAGTGCATACATTTAGCAGTATATATGGTCCCAGCGGGAATCAAACCCACAACCTTAGCGTTGTTAACGCCACGCTCTACCGACTGAGCCACAGAGGACCGCTTCTCTCCCCCTTACCAAAATGTATATACAATAATTGAGACCCCAGAGGAATGAAGTGTTCTGGAATTATGCCCAAATATTCCTGATGAGATTGTAGTTAGTTTGGGATATCTGCCAGTATTTATATATAGAGCAGTATATATAATGCTCTTCTGTACATACATACCACTGCTCTTCTGTACATATCTGTCGATACTGTTCATAATCTGTCTATACTGTTCATAATGCACATATCCTTATTTTTTTTTAATGCTACTGTTAATACACTGCACATATCTGTCCATACTGTACATATCTGTTTATACTGTTCATACTGCATTCCATATTTATTCTGCTTATTTACTCTAATGTTACTGTTAATACATATATACTGCTTATACTGCACTGCCTATACAGCTCATATGCTGCTTACACTGTTCATACTGCACTCTATTTATTCTGCTTATAATGTTACTGCTAATACATATACTGCTACACTGCACTGCACAACTATACTGCTCATATACTGCACTACCTGTATATACTGTTCACACTGCACTTTTCTGCTTTTTTGCACTTCTGGTTAGACGCTAACTGCATTTCGTTGTCTCTGTACTTGTACTCTGCACAATGACAATAAAGTTGAATCTAATCTAATCTAATCTAATATATATATATATATATATATATGTTGTTCAGTTGCTAAAATACTATTTGACAGAAGCTACACCAAACTACAGTGGGAAACCCCCTGTTGCATGTTGTAGACACTCTCTGTTCCGTGATCACCTCATTAGAAAAGGTTTTGAAACCAAAACACATAATGTAGTGTTATAATCAATCTAATAGATAAAAAAAAAAAAAACAGCCATTCTATGGATTCATGGGATTTATTTTTGCTGGAATCGGGGAAAGGAATGAGCGCTTCAAACGGCCGTATCTACTGTGAGAGAAATTCGTCAACCAGGAAATTGCTTAAGGAAAAGTTATAGATTACAGCAGATGATTTAGCATATCTGGTAATAACCAGAGCGGACACAGTATGAAGCGAATCCGTAGTTTTGGACGAAAACCTACCCGACCGTGTTTTGCTGTGGCATGGGTTTGGGGGTGTCATTATCAAAATAGTTAGCAGTCATCACCATCAATCACCTGCATCATCGTGAAAAGACCATTGTATCCCACTGGAAAGCCCATTGGAAACTCCATTGATAACGGCACTTTCGTACCCCAGTAGAGAGCTGTGGCCACTGTGAAACGTCTCTCTGTGAGGATCTATAGGGGAGCCTTGGACCCACATACATACAGTTATAATATCCGTTCGGGCTAATCTGGTAGGAGAGTGTTCAATATGCTGTATTATACATGTGTCAGACTGTAGCTCCATTTCAAGCTGAAAATGAAAGGTTACAAATTACTTTATGTATCTGGTCAATCCTCTGTATAGCAGCTTTAAGCATCTTATCATATACGATGAATTAATAGTCCATAGAATGTGCGATCCATAGACTCATGAATCTGTCAGTAAAAACGAAACAAAAAAAAACCGCTTCTCATTTTCAATCATTGAAAACAAATTCCCAATTTGCAATCATCGAATTGTAATTTCACTTCACTTCCCGAATTGTCAGAATTGAAGTTCAGCCGACCCCGACCCTGATCCCTGTAACCCGTGTAACAGTTGTGTGTCAGCACAATACATCCAATCCTCTGACAGTACCGTAGGCCTTTTCAACACAGCTCCAAAAACTTTTGGGGGGCGGAAATACCTTATCAGTACTGCCAAAAAAACCCGGTTGAGTGCCTGGTTCTGGTCTAATTAGAGTTAGACTGAAGTCATGCAGACGACATCAAAGGTCTACTGTGTTGTGGCCTTTTACTCTTATATCGCTCTGGTGGAAAACATTATCATACACTTCACTGTGTACTTCAAAGGAAAAGGTTAAACGTGTTTCAAGTGTATTTCCTTCTCGGTGGTATTTCATGAGGGAACATGAATTGGATATGAGACTCCCGTAGCCCAAGAAAATTATTTCACAGAGGTAAAAATTGTGTGGTAAAAAAAAAACTCTTTTGGAATGTCTGATTCCCCTCAGAAAACCTATAATCTCAATGGGAAGTTTTATCTTCTCCAGTGATGGAACAGTGGGAAATGTAGCAAAAAGGCTCTCGAGAGAATGATGAAAAGGGTTAAGATTAGAACAAGATATCATGACAGCTTATATTTGTCTTGTGCTGTTAATATTAGCGTTGGCTTGTGGCTTTGTTGTATTGTAGTTTCTTCAAGGCTTAGTTCCACGACAGTATGTCAGTGACTGTAGCATTACCTGTCTATGTAAACACCATAGATAATATTAGGATTGTAATGGCCACATACAGATAACATACACATACTTTTTTCTGGTAAATGTAGTCCTGAAAACGGAAAATACCACGCTCTACTGAAAACAAATTCCACCAACCTAGGTTGTGTGGCCTTCAAAGGATCTTGTAAATGAATGTCATTCTTCTCTGTCTTTTCCCGTCTCCCATCCAGGTGGCCTCGCAGTAACGCTTGACCAAAATGCGGCAGAGGTCATGGCACTTGAAATGGCTCGGAATAGGGATAGGAATCCTTCTGGTTGCCTCCTGTTGCCTGTCTCAAGACACAGAGGGTAAGTTCTCCTCACTGACCTGACGTGGGAAGCATTAACGTGGGAAGCATTAACGTGGGAAGCATTAACTGTACTATGTGGGTTGCGTCCCAATAGTCCTTCCTCAATTTCTTGCCTCCTCTCTCATCGCTTCCATCTCAAACAGCATTGGAGGAGAACATATACGGGGAGGAACCCTAGATCTTCTCCTCCGATGCCTTTTGAGGAGGGAGTGAGGAAGGAGGACACAAGGAATAGAGGACAGAAGACTATTGGTCTCAGGAACCAAACTGTCATACTGTAGCTTCGTGTACCTATATCCAATGGCCTGCCAGAGTGTACATTTACATGTTGTTTTACCTGATGATGTCTCTTATTTCATAACGTCTAGGGCCTGAAATACGGAGAATTCATTTATTATTTGAACGTTTTGTCACCATGGAACTCTATTTGGTTGTGCCTCCCACAGATGGAAGCGAGATAACATATGATATGATAAGACTACCTCCTTCCAACTCTTACAGTAGAGCTGCTCCAACACTCCCCCTCATTTACAGGCATTCCCCCACGGATTAATATTCTCCCTGACAGATTCCCCTGGATTTATATGGTGACATTTGACTCGCAGAAGCATATGTGACTCCGCGTTAGTGAAGTCAAGGGTGCTACTGCCCGTGCATTTGACCCGTGCCTTAATGAAGTTAAATATTCTGAAATGTGCTATAGATTTATCGATGCTCCTCCCTCTCTCCTCCGTCCGTCTGAAACCGTTCTAAATGAGACCTTTAACAGATTAAAAAAAGGGGAAATGTCGACTGTCCTCTTATTTCACTGATTTATCGTCTTGGACCTCGGAAGTTGGCCATATTAATGAACTGTTTTCACCTTGGCCCAATGTTAATTCTTCACCGGTTCCATAAAATTGGGTTTTCCGCCCCTTATACTCGCGATTGTTTGTGTGTGTCCGACGTGCAGGCTGACCAGCTAAGTGACCGAGCCTATGAGGATGTGATTGGCCGTTAATGGTACCTGCAGGGCATAAGAAGATGCATTGTATATCAGAGTGCTAGAGATCTTCAGGTCCTACGTGCTATTAATATGACTGTATGAGGGAACCAACCGGAACATTCTGTCCGATTAGATGATGACTCGCTGTTATAACACACGGTGAGATATATATATATATATATATATATATATAACTGTTCGTCCCATTGGATTCTGACCCGTACGGTGGTGAAGTAGCTGTAATGGATGTTTGGATCGTTAGAGAGAGAGAGGACTTTTTGTTGTTATGAAGCGACGGCGATGCAGTTGCTGAGGGAAATGAGCGCATCCTCTGTGGTTGCCATGGAGTGATGGATACCGTCTTAAGCCTGTCATCAGTGTCACACAGCGCCACAGAGATGGACTTCATTGGAGCGTTGGTCCACGTCACTCTCTGTGTCTCTGTCTGTCAACACACACGCACGCACGTACGCACGCACGCACGCACGCACGCACGCACGCACGCACACATTATCATCCCTTCCCTTTTACCTTTCTCCCATCTTTCTTCTCTCTCTCTCCTGCTAATCAGTTCCTGTTGCCTCTCGTAGGTGCTTGGGTGGGATTTCTGCTATTGCATAATGTATGGGTTCCAGTATAGAGCTGATCCCTGAGCACCCACCCAGGCACTGAACCAGAGTGTCCCACTCACACACACCCACACTCTACTGAGCCTGAGTTCTCTCACCACATGCTTCACTGTGCTATACGTAGGAATATACAGGTACTGCTATGGCCTGTAACAGAATTATTCAGCAACTAGTTTTTCAGCTTGCAGGACTTGCAGGAGATTATGGTTAGCCATGGTTGTCTAAAAGAGATCCGTATAAACAAATGACCCATTTACACCGACAGTTTCGCATGCAACGTGCCTTAGCAATGCCATGTACGTTTTACATAGCAACACCACTGCGTGGGGATCCAATACAAAATTAGCCGGTTTTGGCCTTTTGGCAAGAGACGATGAATGTTTCTGATGACACAGCTCCATAAAGTATACCAGCAAATCCTGGTCAAACGCTTCCAAACGAGTGCGAGACGCAGTGAGAAATAAAGATTGTTTTCGCGATGACATCAGTGTGGTTTTTAGCGGGTCCCGTTTAAACCAAAGCGGGGGTTTTGTACCGGAGCTTGGCAACAGCTGGGGAGGAATTGAGTGAGTAGATCCATTTCCACCGAAACCCTCCCCGACGAATCACCCACTAAATCCCCCGGGGACACAAACAACCTCACAACAATCTCATGAAAAATAGCGAAAAACTTACACAACACTACAACTTTTCCTGCGATACATTTCAGTTGTCTTCTATACATGAGGCATTCTATCTAACCCAAACCCTTCTGTAGCCTGTAATATTTGAGTGCTTGATTTCTGGGGAAAAAAAAATTCAATAGCATGTTGATTTGTTTGTCTGAGCTCCTTACCGACGTACTATTCGAAGCCTAGCTCCCTGAATCACAGCAGAGGTTGTTAAGAGTGACGGTGGTATAGACAGAGCTCGGGCTCGCCTGTCTCATCAGCAGCTCACACCGTTGATCAGTCGGGGGCCGATGCCAGTCTGAGTTAGGCTCCCAGAACGGGGGGCATTGGGCTTCAGCCTGCTTGTTTTATCCCCACACACCACACTCCCTCTATGCCTCGGATCCCTGCCCTACGTTTTCCGGGCATGACCCCAGAATGTCAGCAGACTAGACTACACCGGGACGAGATGCCTCCAGGCTCTCTCCCTCTTTCCCTTCACCGCCGTCAGGGGGAAGGAAAGAGAGAGAGAGAGAGCGAGAGAGAGAGAGAGAGTCTGAGGGCATCTCTCCGCTGGTGTAGTCTACTCTGCCTCACCTTTGTGGTCCTTAATCCTCCCTCTCTCCCACCCTCAACCCTTCCCATCACCTCCATCTCTTTTTTTCTCTCCTCTCCCTCCCACCCTCCCTCCCTCCCTCCCTCCACCTCACCCTGGTCTTGTTTGTCTCGGTTCCTTAACCCCACACATCCCTCCTTCTCCCTCCCTCTCTTTTCTCTCCCCCCCCCCCCCCCCCATCCATCTCACACTGGTGTAGTCTGCCAACCCCTTCTCTGTGCTGCCCCCCCCCCTCCCTCCCCCCCACCCCCCCACCCCCCCCCCCACTCCGCCACCCACTCACTCCTATTTCCAGTCACCACTGATCCGAGATGCAAATGTCGTGGGGGGGTGTGTGTGTGTGTGTGTGTGGGGGGGGGGGGGGGGGGGGATGGTTAAAGACACGACCCGAAAAGCCCACGCAGTGTCATACTGAGAGGCCGGCGATGTGTTTACCCTCCCCTGTCTAATTAGCGATACAGACACTTCGTCTCACCGCCATTTTCCAGCGCTCTTTACTTGAGCACCCTCAACTACACACAACCACTCTGAAACATACTTCCTCTCTCTTCATTTGAAGCCGGTACCTTACACTGTTGAAAATCTCACGGCACGAATCTAAATCTACAACGTGACGGGAATGGATTTGATCGGCTTTCTTTCAGGGCTCCTTCCTCCCTTCCTCCCTTCCTCCCTTCCTCCCTCCCTTCCTTCCACCCTATAGCCTACGTCGGAGTCAGCCGAGGCGCAATATATATAAAAACCCGTAGCTAAGATCAGCAGGTATTCAAAGCCATTCCCTGTAGGCTCATCCATCCCTCACCGGAGGAGGAGACTGGGGATCTCTGACCTTGTGAGAGATTGATGTCTCTCTGGTGAAAACCCAGTCAGCGTCGCGCTGTACAGGGATCAGCTGGATGTCATCTCCAGCATAGCTTTATCCATTACAGTGCTGAAAGTCCAATATGGGGACTGGCGCCGCGACAATATTCCTTCGAATACAGACCAGGCACGGGTCTGCTAATAAGAAAATTGAATATATGAGAGAGTTAAACATGTATTTTGGCCGTGCTGTAATTATCGGCTGACAACATTCCCTCAAGCTGTCTGAGATATTTTAATTACCTGCTGGTTAGATTTGTTTACCAAGTAGAGAGACCTTTGACTATGTGTTAGTGTGTGAAGTGTGTCTGTGTGTGTGTGTGTGTGTGTGCGTGTGTGTGTGTAGTGTGTGCGTGTGTGTGTGTAGTGTGTGTGTGTAGTGTGTGTGTAGTGTGTGTGTGTGTGTGTGTGTGTGTGTGTGCGTGTGTGTGCATGCGTGTGTGTGTGTGTGTGTGTAGTGTGTGCGTGTGTGTGTCCGTGTGCATGTGTGTGTGTTTTTGTCCACATACACACCCAGTCTTCATTAGAAGGACGGGGAGTAATGAAGATGACATGTGGAGTTCTGAGAGGTGTTCTAGAGTCCGACGTTCTTCAATGGATCCCTGCGGCCTTTATCGTCCTCATTAGAGTTGTCTGAACATATAATGTGTGTGTGTGTGTGTGTGTGTGTGTGTGTGTGTGTGTGTGGGGGGGGGGGTGGGTGGTTTTCAAATGTGTTTACCCACAGTTTTTAATTCAAAGATAAACTGAAACATAAATGAGGCATGAATGTATTAATGAAACATGAAAGATGGACTAAAGTGAATTTGATGATGAATATTGAATAGGTTTGAATCTGCCTGAATACTTTGAAAACCCCTGCATGATGTTTTTATAAAACCTCATTTGAATCTCCAAGTTTCCAATACTACCAGGAATAGGGTTTGAAAGATTATGTGTTTTGGAAATATTGTGGCAATGGAAATATTATGCAAATCGTATAAAAAGGACTAAATTACTAGAAAGTTGACAAGAGTGTCTCTTCATACGGCTTAAGGCCTTACGGGAAAGTATTTATGTACTTCAGTCTTATGGATATTGCATATGCATTTCATTTCAAAATGTCACATTTCATAACACTCTTTGCTATCAAACACACACTTTGTTCATACCGAACTTCCCTCAAGGCCAAACCCAAACACATCATGAAACCACTCTCGTTTTTTTCATTTTTCCATTAAGCTTCAAATGAGACATAGAGAAATATTGTGATTATGATGCCCTCCTCTGAGTAGAACTGGCCTGGTTGACCAGGACTGTTTGCTAGCTTATTTATGGAGCTTATTGCTGCGTATTGATCTGTGTGATGATTACTGTGGATGGCCTTGGCCCAATCTCCTGACAGCATCTTTCGCACAGGTTATCAGCACAGATAGAGGAACAGAACAGAGATTGTCTTAGGGCATGTTCATTGTCTCACGGTATGGTTCTGCTTTCTGGAACTGAGCCATTTAGAGATGTTCTGATTCCGATAATAGCCGATGATTTCATCAGCCTCACTATGCTCAGATGGAATTCTAATTGTGCTTGTTGTCGTGTATCCTGAGACTTCCTTTATGCAATGTTTAGCGTAATCTGGTATGAACGGTCGATTTTAACGATAACACCGACCTCAAATCAGCGATATTCTTGCTTCAATCCATAACAGGCCATATGTTTAATCCCTGACATTTAGAAACCAAATCCAAAGTAAGCCCAAACATCTGAACTGGAGAATGACTGTTGGCTGGGTCAGGGTTTAGAGTCTTATTGTGTCGGCTAGTTTGCCTTGGAACAGTTTCGGCAGACAAACAGATGGACTTACAATTGGGTTATTAGATAAGCAGCCCTAGAGATTGTGCCGCATTAGAGTCTGTTTTCCTTGGGAGGAATACTCTCCCAGTCTTAGAACATGCAGTTGAGTTTGCTTGACGGGGGCAGACTATCTCTTACAGACATTTACGACAAAATATTATAGTATGACGATTTCACATTCAAATCAGTTTTTCGTTTCTCCTCTATAGTCCTGTGTAGCTCAGAGTATTGAGTCAGCAAAGGTAGGGTTGTGGGTTGGATTTCGGGACCATATACACAAAATGTATGGACACACTGTACTGTAAGACACTATAGATATGTCATATATAATATGCGTACAGTGTAGCGCCCTACGTAAGTAATGGGGAAGTGAAGCATTTGTTCTTCTTTTGGCTCGACACCAAACGTTTGGATTTGAAATGTGTATTTGTGTACATATTGGTTTCACCATTTAGAAATGACTTTTTATACATAGTCCCCCTATTTCATGAGGACCAAAGAGGTGTCAATGAAAGTCAAGGAAGCCATTATTAGGCAGACAAATCTGAAAAAAGGAACATAGCCAAAACCTTAGGCTTGCCAAAATCAATAGTTTGGAACAAACAGGCTGGTAGACCAAAGAAGACTTCTACAGTGGATGTCAGAAGAATGCTCACCATAATTAAACAACTGTCCCACAGATCTCCAGGAGGTAGGTGTGAATATGTTAGAGATTACCATCCGCAGAATGCCTCACCAGACGAACTACAGAGGCTTCACTGAAAGGTACAAACCATTAGTTATCCTTAAAAAGGATGGTCAGGTTTGCTAAAAAGTACCTAAAATGCCTACAGAGGTCTAGAAAAAGGTCTTGTGGACAGATAAGACTTGTCATGTACCAGAGTGATTGCAAGAGGAAAGTTTGGAGAAAAAAGGATTTGGCCAAAATTTACAGCATGCCACCTCATCTGTGAAACATGGTGGAGGGGGTGTTAATGTTTGGACATGTATAGCTGCCACTACATCTGACTAACTTGTCTAAATTGATAATGTAACTGCTGACGGAAGCAGCAGAATGTATTCTGTAATAGAAATATCTAATGTCTCCTCTAGTACAAGCAAATGCCTCCTAATTCATTGGATGGTGCTTCATCATACAGTAAGACACATGACCCAAAAGAGTTTTTCAGAGCCAAAAAGTGACTGGCCAAGTCAATCTTCAGATTTAAATCCAATTGAACACTATTCATAATTTCCTGATGATTTATGCAAAAAATGCCTCAAAACAAACAACTGAATATGGCTACAATCCAGGCCTGGCAGAGCATCACCAGAGATGATACCCAGCATCTGGTGGGGTCAATGGGTCGCAGACTTCAGGCCGGTTATTGTATGCAAAGCATTGTCGACCAAATACTAGACATGAGTGCTTAATTTGGACATTATATGAATCTGTCCCATTACTCTTTGTGCCCTGAAATAGATGACAATATATACTTAAACCTCATAGTAATTGTTTCATTTCAAATCCAAACTTTTGGAGTAAACAGGCAAAAGAAGAACAAATGCTTCACTGTCCCATTACCTACGCAGGGCACTATACAGTATATCATGCAGTCAATGTCCATGACAGGATTGTTCTTTTTTCAAGAAAGTCTGATTCAATATCTTATTTTCTTTTAAACTGTAGTCTTAATTGGATACTGCTTGGATGGTTGCCTAGCAAACAGTCCTGCACAACCATCCAATACAAAGTCTCTTTGTGTCTGTTTCGAATCTGGAAGAGTAGATCACAGGCATTCCTCTGATGTCAAAGAAGTCATTCAGTCATCCGTGCTAGAGTCTATAAGGCAGGCCTGGCCCTGAATATTTGATCGTTTGGTCTTCCATGGAGACCATTGTTGTTCCAGTGCGGTGGCTGTGCAAATACTGTAGGGTTGATAAGAGAACCCCCCCCCCAGTAGTTGGACGGTGTCGGGTTACACAGACTAATCATGTAACCCTACGCAGCCACGGGTAATTAGTAATTCATGAATGTCAGAGCACAGAGGGGAAAACTGGCGTAAACAAGGCAAACATGCCACTCCTCTTCTCCCCCTCCCCCTCCCTTGACTATTCGTCCACCATCACCACCAGAGACAACCAAATGATGTAATCAATACCCAACGTTCCGGAGCTGTCTCAGGCACATTTGGAGCAGTTTACGGGAGCGGGTAGAGGGCATTTTGATATCTTGTCTGTCTATCTTGTCTGCGCTGTGCACTTACCGGCGTGAACGGCTATTGTGTTGGAGGGAGACTTTTTTTTTTTCCGAGTAATAATCCAGCAAGTGCAGCCTCCCCTGAAAAGCCATTTTCTCCATGATCACTTATCTGTCTTTACAGCGGGGAACTCACCGCGACGCCGCCACTATGATTTATACCCAGCTGTCGGTCTTCTCATAACTAGCCATTCGTATTTGGTAAAGGTGCGTGTCTAAAACAGTTGTGGGGGGGGGAGGGGGGGAGGGGGGGAGGGGGGGGGGAGGGGGTTGGGCTGATGGGGTGAAACAGACACCTCCTCGATAACAAATGCACACCTCCCCCCGCCATGGCAATAGATCTGGCCCTGTCTGCCTGCCACCCAAGGAGCCAGTTCATCAAATCTCTCACTGATGCAGTCATTCAGATCCGACCACCACAGCAGCCCCCCCCCCGTCTCACTGTCAATGTCGCAAGGCAGTTCATCTACTGTGTGTTGCTGTTAGCAGGGAGTGAAATCAACTGGGTGGGGAGCAAATGATCTATGAAGGCTGAACATTGAAGAGAGTGGTGTTTTTTTTTCTTTTTTTTTCTTTCCTTAATAGCTTAATTAGTTGCTTGGCTGGTGTCAGAAGTGGGATTGTTGCTAGCTATGTCATTTTGTTTGCCCCCCTCCAATAACATAACAGTTGCAGCTCTGAAGTCATGAAACTGAGTTGAGTTAACCTTGATCTCGTCATGAAAAGAGTGATGGCAGAGTTGTGGCCGTGAACTCTTGTAACTCTGTTCAAAGTTTTCAAAGTAACTATACTTTTCTTTTCATTCCTTTTCCTTCTCTAATCGTTCATGTGCTTTGTGGAAATATGACTCTCAGCCTTTTTTTCCCTTTTCTTCCATCATTCTGTTGGGCTCTCTGCTGATGACACTATCTTTGACTCCAGACTGGCAGTATGAGGGTAAGGACATCTTTTTCCCCTTCGATGCTCTCTGTTGCTCTCTCTCTCTCTCCCCCTCCCTCTCTCTCCCCCTCCCTCTCTCTCTCCCTCCCGTGTCTCTCTCTCTGTGAACTGACTCTAGCACTCTTGCCACCTCTGCGGTAACAGCATGGTAGTGCTCATAAAGAAGCCATATTTCATTACACACTGTGCACTTTGCTCTTTATGCACCGTTCCTCAATGGCAGTACATGTATCCGCACATTTACATTTTACATTTGAGCAAACGCTTTTAGCCAAAGCGACTTACAACAAGTACATTTGTCTAAAGTAAGTGAATCAACTATACATCACACGTCATCGTAAGTAAAAACCTTTGATGAGAATAAGTGCCACCGGCAGTCACAGTGCGAGAGAAAAGAAGAAAACAAGTTGTTAAGGTGATAGCAGATGCTATGTAACCCGTATGAGTGTAAACTGAAACAATTTATGGGAAAAGTCCATTGGATATTGCCTAAAACCTTTGTCTTTTTATTTTTTTCCCCATGATTTTCAGAATGCAAACTCTCTAGGACTGGGCCTCCCGCCACCATCGTTGCCATCGACGAAGAGAGCCCTAATGGTATGTGTATTTACTATTTACTCATATTCAACGTATTGAAATACCGCCGCTAATGATATGCCGTGATAATTACCTCCTTAACTTGAGGGAAATTTACTCTAGCAATCAGGCTTACAGCATCGCATTTCCTCGGGCGATAAAACACAGAAAATGGTTCACTAATATTTATTCTGGTGGGTTAAGACTTGACTAAGAGTGTGTTTATGACTTAACTCTTCCTCCTAATTGTTTTCCTCGGTTGAGGGCTGAACCATTAGCGGTTTATGGGGGGGGGAAATTGAAGCTTCCCCACTAGGGCTGCAGTAGTGGAGCCTGTGGTGTCTTTTAGCCTGTAATGAGTGGGCCTCCTGTTGTTGTGGCCGTATTTCTCTCCCTCCTTAGACTTCCCCATGTATTTCTTTCCATCACACACGGGGCCCGTTGGCAGCCATGCCACAGATGGTAGTCGGAGCGTTCTCTCGCACAGCCAGGGGCCCCCTTCAGTGTAATAGATCTCCCTTTCTCTTTCTCTCTCTTTATCTCGCTCTCTCGCTTGCTCTCTCTCTCTCTCTCTCTCTCTCTCTCTCTCCCTCTTCTCAAACTGTGACTCTCGTCTGACTCACTCCTCATTCAGAGGTGTGGCCGGCTGGCTGCTGGCTGGTGTGCTGGTGTGTTTGGGGGCCTGGGCTCGGCTGTAATTGCGTTTGAACATTAGTGATGCATTTGACAGGTGTTACGGGAGGTCACCCGCCGCTGTTCCCCCTAACCGCCCAATGAGCAGCCGGCTTTCTCATACTGCTGCTCATCACCCCTACCCTCCATCCCCCACATCCCCCTGCAACCCCCCTCTCTGGGACTGTGTGTGTGTGTGTGTGTGTGTGGGTCCAAATAGTGCCTGCTCGAGGGTTGGAGTTTTGCCTTTAAGTCAACTGCAGGTTTTTGTAATTACAGGGGGCATATGCTGTGCCGTTCCCCCCGAAGGTATTTGCTTGAAAGGCTAAATGGGTTAGAAGTATTTTTTTCAGATATTTGGCCACTGTACTTTACCGCCGCTGCAGACTTTTACTTTGCTGCAGTATGAAAGGCTTATTGTCTCTGTCACACCTTTGTGGAGTTAATTTGACTTGCAGAATCAAAGCTGTTCTCATTGGTATTCAATCCGGCATTTGTATTTTCTTGTTGTAAAGTGTGCATTAATTGAGTATCATGGCATAACGTAATTGTTTTAGGGTAGAGGTTTTGTGCAGGAGTCAGAATGTGTTTGCGTTGGGAAATTAGAGGGAAAAGCACTTACTGTATGTTTGCAGAGCTCAGCGAGTCCCCAGCCCTGAGGATTTAAACACATTCTTTCCTCGTGAAGCAGTCATTACCTGTGATTTTCACTCCATGCCGTTTTCGAAGGGTTCTTTTAATTTTATTGAACTGATGAATCGTAGTTCATAGGACCATACACAATGACATGTGAGGTATTTTCAGCATGATACTCATCCAAAGCAATTTCCGTTTCCAAAGTATTTATTATTATTAACACTCATACTTAACCACCCTTAGGGCTTCAATTTGCATGAGGAACATTGTGCTAAAGTCTGAGCAAAATCAGCCATCTTAACCATAATATTTCTAAATGATGATACGATGAGAATCAATGGGAGTTTTGAATACTGCAACTAGCATTTGCATGATATGACTTTTTCAAACTGTTTACTAAAACTCTGGTTGAATAATCACAATGTTCTCTTTTGTTGAAGACAAGATACAATACAAATCATGCTGGAACATATTCTGAGTTATCGAGTTTGGTTTCTCTCTAGAGATGCCTATGCGTGGATGTGTGAGAAGTATGATATGTGCTTTGGCTTGGATGCCACTAAGGGAGGGCCAACCTCAGGCATGGTTCAGAGGATGCGAGTGGCCCCGCCTTTTGGAGAGAGTCGGTGTGAGTGTGAGACTCATCTGGTGGGGCCAGCTGGTTGTGTGTAACCCTTCCAAAAGCCATCCAGCCAATCGACCCGTTTCAAGCTCGGTTGCGAGCAGTGTCAGCGTAGGAGCCTTGTGCACGAGTCGGGTGCAAGGTGCACATTAATTGTCTCAAGTGGTTGTGCATGTGAGTCACTGAGAACAGGGAGGGTTGAGAGTGTGCACGTGAGTCGCGGAGAGCACAGGAGGTGGGCATGACAGAGAGGACAGGTGGTAAGTATATTTAATTATCTTGATTCATGACATCTTTTTTTATCATTTCAATTCATCTCTGGTACCAGTCTACCCGGCAACACTTCTAGAATATGGATCAAGTGAGTTTGAGTCGAAAGCAGTGTCTTACCAAATGTTTGTGGCATTTTCCTGGGGCCATACAGCTCAGAGAGCCCTATCTGAACTGCATAGGACACATACTGCATAACGGACTGTACACAAATGTGGACATTTGCTTTGTGCGACATTCCAAACATCAGAGATTAATCGTGATTGAGCTTGAAATTGACCGTGGTTTCTGTTTTGAATAATCCAGTAGGGCCTATATTATTATTATTATTATTTACTCCGTTATTTCCCCCGCTTCATCCCACCCAAATGGTCTCGGTGGTGAAAACCTGAAGCGGTTCGTCAACCTGTTCTCACCCCGTTTTTAACAAATGGGTGGGGGAAGGGGAAGGGGAAGGGGAAGGGGAAGGGGGAATTCAACGTTGCAAAACACTTTTTGCGCACTACGCACTACATAGGCGTCTCTGTCACAGCCATGAAGTAGAGGCATGGGAGAGAAAACAGAAATCTTCTCTGTCCAGCCTATCTACTTTTCTATTCAGTCCCTCTGAATCCCTTAAATCCTTGAACCTATCTCGCATGGAAATTCCTATTATTCTGTAATCCATAGAATCAAATCAAAGGTTGCATTATCAAAGCAGACTCACTTATTCGTATAAAATGTTCCCTGTGTCACGTGCCGCGCATATGAGAGAATATGTGGTGACAACAAACGGTATGTAGATAGTAGATGAGGATATTTGAAAAATACAAGTTGGTCCCCCTTAAGATAACTTGATATTTAAACAATTTCCACTCTTCATGTCCCTGTCATTCATGACCTGATCTGCTAATCAACTCTGTTTGGTCAAATATAGGAGATATTCTGTCATTCGTGCAAGAAGTGAATTTATCCAGCAAGCTGATTAAGCAAGGCTCTGCAATCATAACTATTCTCTCTCACGTTTCTTTGTGTCATTATTTTTGTTATAAGGAACCAAGAAGGATGACTCTTTTCAAACATCCTTCACAGCTCTTGCCTCCACCTGGTGGTGGCTTTCAGCAGCACTTCAGGCAGGATCGGCACGCTGTGCGTGTTGCCATCGTCAAGTGGGGTCAGTTAGCAGCCTTGAAAAGGCCATGGAGAAAACGGAGATGCGAGAGGGCTACCTGCAGGAGTGGAGAAACAAGCAGGATGGGAACAATGTGCGTACTCCCATCACCTCGAAGAGTCAGTTAAGCAACCGTGATAAGGCAATGGAGAACACTGAGAAGCATGAGGGGGAGAAGGACAAGCGGTAGCCAGCGGTCTATGGGTAGCCAGCGGCCTGGGGGTAGCCAGTGGACGGGGGGTAGAGGGGTCTAGAGGTAGCCAGCGGCCTGGGGGTAGCCAGCGGTAGCCAGCGGTCTTGGGGTAGTCAGCGGCCTGGGGGTAGCCAGTGGACGGGGGGTAGAGGGGTCTAGGGGTAGCCAGCGACCTGGGGGTTCCGGTGGTGGCCAGCGGTCTAGGGGTAGCCAGCGGCCTGGGGGTAGAGGGGTCTGGGGGTAGCCAGCGGCCTGGGGGTAGAGGGGTCTGGGGGTAGCCAGCGGTCTAGGGGTGGCCAGCGGCCTGGTGGTAGCCAGTGGTCGGGGGGTAGAGGGGTCTGGGGGTAGCCAGCAGTCTGGGGGTAGCCAGCGGTCTGGGGGTAGCCAGCGGCCTGGGGGTAGCCAGAGGTCGGGGGGGAGCCAGCGGTCAGGGGGGAGCCAGCGGCTTGGGTGGTAGCCTGGGCCGAGGAAAGCAGAAGGAGCTGAGGGAGGAGGGAGGAGGGAGGAGGGAGGAAGGGCACCACTTAAGACGGAAGAGAGAAGCCAGCGGGAGCCAGAGTGACCTGTGTCACAGGAGCTCTGGCCAGGGAGGAGAGAAATGAGTGTGGTGCAGGCAGGACGGGGGAAGGGGAGAGGCGAGAAGCCGCAGGGGCGAGTGAAGAGAGTGGAGACTCGCATGGTGTGTCAGAGTGAGACAAAAATAACCAACAGCAGTGTAGGTAAATAAGAGAGATAGAGTTATTCATTCAGTGGAGTCAGTTTGGTACGTAACCCAAAAGGCCCAGGGAGAAGCAATATGGCAATGCATAGTAGTGCTAAGTTATTTCCACAACAATGAGTCTGGAGTAAACCGTAACCTGAGTGACAAAAAAAGCGGGCCGAGTGACGTCATCACCGTGACTGTTAAAGAAACAAGGAAGTGGCGCACGTGAATGTTTTCTTTGTGACTGTAAGAAAGGCAACTGTAGGTAAAAACGACGTGTAAGACGGCTGTTTGAACCCACCCAAGGAAAACAACCTACAGCTAACAGCCGTGGAGCAGTGAGCGCAGTAGCTGGGCTCATGGAAAGCTGACCGATGGAAAAAAGAGGTGGAAAAAAGAGGTGATACAGAGGTATACGGAGACTGAGCGAACAACCACAGGGAAGGGTCGAGCGTCGGGGAGATGGCAGTGTGAAGTAGCCGACTGGCAAAAACCAGTGGTAGATCAGACTCAGTGCCTGGTGTGATCTGGTGATGGGAGATGAGGATGGGTCAAAAGCCAGCATGTCGTTTGTGGAGGTCGAGCAAACAAACCTGTGGTGAGGGTCGGATACCAGAGAAATACTGGGAAATCAAGGCATCACGGATCACAGCAAAATCTTTGTAGAAATGTCTCTCAGTGAATTCTGGTCAGAAAGGAATACAGCCAAATGTTCAAGGTAGAGTACACCCTATGAAAATCTATATCCTATATCGAGCTAAAGATCAATGTTTGCCAGACTATCTAAGTTAGGCTAGTTTGCTATGTACTGTAGCAGGTAAGAGCCAGCCAAGAAGAATTACAAATAATGAATCTCCTCTATGCACACACACACACACATACATCTCCTGACAGATAGACACACACACACACGCTTTAAATCCATCAGCAGTCCTGAGATACGACTGTCTTCCCCATACAAGTGGATTGGTCCGAGAATTCCGATTGCGCCGAATCGCCGATCTGTTGCAAGACATGACTACCGATTGTGTGATCAAGATTAGCGAGTATACATAGTTCCTTGCTCAAACCAATCACCTTGAATGCAGAGAAAGTTTAAATGAGTCTCTCAATGAGGGGTCTCGCTCCCCCCCCCCCCCCCCCCCCCCGTTCAATGTTACTATCATAAGCTTCTTGTGCGGTTGATTACATTTTTGATAATCAGCTCGTTTTAATTATTTGTTCTTTTTCCCCCAAAATCTATATCTAACAAGGCCATACCCCACACACCCCCTCAATTTGAGCACTGATGTTATGTTATATGCAGAGATACAGTACAGAATCAGGGCAATTACAGTGCAAGTACCACTATGTGGCACACTGATTGACACTGCAGTATGTACAGTGGCATGTAGCTACTTATCCTCAATCATGCTCTAAAAGGTCAATTAAATCTGGATATTCCAGAGGTATAGAGATTTAGAGTGTATGTTCCATGTAATCAGTGTTTTGTGAGCAGACCTGGGTCATTTTACTTATTAAATAAGTACTTTCTTTGCTTGAGCCTGCCTGGAGTGCCAGATGATACCTTTTTGGGGCTATTCCATTGGTCCCCATTGTGCCAGGCAAACTCAATCCAGCAAAGCTACATAAGTATTATTTCAAATACTATCTATACTGTACTATACTATACTATACTATACTATACTATACTATACTATACTGAACTCAGGTCTGTTTTGGATGATAGATATGCAGCATAAGCCTTCTTTGCACATACTATGAAAGTCACCCAAAAAAAACGGAAGCAAATCAAGTCAGCCGTACATTTCAAACCTCATTTCCTCCAAACTTGACTTGTCTCAGCAAAATCACGAGTTGTTTCAGCTGTCCGTCTCTTCCCTCCAACAGCTAGGAACTCATTTAATCGGAAATGAATAAAGTTACTGCCTTGACATCTTTTATGATAAGAGGACAATTTGATGTATTATTTCCAAGGCACATAAACCTAAAGTACTGTAAGTGTCAGTGGAGGACAGAATCTCTTCACACTGGGCTAAAAACACTGCACAAGACACTCTGACACCGTCATTATTACTAGACTGCATTCTCGTTTGATATCTTTCTCTCTCCTGCAGTCTTTTCTAACTGTGATCGGGTGTGAGTATCAAGTGTGAATGATGGAAGGGCCCCTGCTGTTGATGGAGAGCTGGTAGAGGGTCACACGCTGGAGTAGCCCCTGTTAGCTGTCAGGCTGGTGTGAGGTATCCCTTGTCACACACACACACACACACACACGCACGCACACACACACACACACACACACACACACACACACACACGCACACACACAGTTCACTCATCAGTATCACCAGGCCAATTTCAAGGTCCCCTTGAGTGTCCGCCATAGCACAGAAGACAAAGGTGAAGAGTGGGGCGGGGTCGGGTGACGAGAGGGATGGCAATCAATAGTGACATCTATGGAAGAACAGGGAGTATTGATCTAAGAGACAGAGTGTGAAGTGGAGGTCCTTAAAGGGACAGACAGGTAATTACTAGATGGCCATGCTGCAAAGGTCATGATTGGCTTTATCCTCAGAACTTCTCAACAAGATGTTCTCCTCCAATGCATTTTGAGGATAGAGGATGGCGGAGAGGACGCGAGGAAGCAAGTTTTTAACAATTGAGAAAGGCCCCATCTGTTGTTGAGCCTTAATCAAGGGTTAGGTTTATGTTTAGGGGCAAGGTTAGGGTTAGGGTTAGGGTTCAGGGAGGATGAAAAAAGGAGAAAAAAGGAGGAAAACTGCCGTTGCTCTGGAGTTATCTGACTGGCTACTGTCTTCACCTCATTTAATCTGCATGTCCTCCGCTCCTCAGCACTTTTCTTACCTCGTTCAATTTCTTGCCTATCTTATTATCCTCATAATGTGGCTGAAACTGAAACATTTTTCAATTTTAACGATTTTATAGTTGGCTGTGGAGTGCAAGTTATAACACTCCATTAAGATTTACCATTAGGGGCAATTTTCTGGTCATATATTAAGCCTACTCTTGATCAGAAAACCCTTTCAGGGTTTTCAATGAACAACGCCTGAAGTCCAGGACTCGGCTTAATCTGGGCTTGGTAAACGAGTCCTATCTATCTTTACAGGTACATACAGTACTATGACATCATATAGTAGTAAGATGCAAAGTAAACCTTAAATATCTCCCCCATCCCTTCAACTACAGCTACCACTCAAAGTAATCTTGTTCCCAGACACTTCCGCCCAATATGCTTGGAAGGTCTGGTGGACGAACGTGTTAAACTTGGCCTTCATTTACCTAATACAACACTCCTGATGCATAGCCATTGATATACCTCACACCAACACTCTCCCATAGCACTTCCCCCCAGTGCTTACATACCACACATTTCTGATTCAAAGCCAAAACAGTCACTAAAATAAAAAAATAAAAAAGACAAATACTTTACTCAGTAAATTTCCTTCCACAAGGCCACGTTGTTATTCCAGGCTCATATGCGCTGTGCGCAATAGCCTGAGGATGAGGCTACACTCAAAGAGGATAGGCTTGGCACTTCTGTTTGGTATTTCTGGAGGAGTGCTCCTCATTGAGTGATTGAGAACCTGTGTCCTTCATCCCCTGCCCTCTGTCCAACCTATATGTGCATCAGGCTCTGTATGGATTAAATGGCCGCCCACAACGTTCAAAATTGTTGAACGAACGTTGCCAGCGCAGTGATCTTAGCAGTGGATGCTCAGACATTTTAGTGGACCCGTGTCCAATGCCCCTCAGGGTTTTTGGGGAAAATGCTCCCTTTTGGGTTTAATGATGTGATAGCATGATAATCGATAACCTCAACGTCGCTACTAGCATGCTAAGTATTCGATAGGAAGGGTCATTACCTCATATATGGGCACCTAGTGAAAATGGCGACGCATGATCAGACACAACCCCATAGTATTTGGTCCCACAACGCACCATTGTTTTTAAAAGCAGCTGGAACTGAGACTAGGCTTGGTAGAGGAAGGCCGTAGAGATGACAGGAAAGCCTGTGCTGTAGTAATGTTTGCCAGTGGTCATGTCCGCTGGCCTAATGTCTTGTGAAGAGCTTATTTAATGCACCAGCAACCCCCCCACCCCCCCCTCCCCTGCTATGCCTATTTGACTTTACATGGGTCATTTTAATCTTGGACTCTTCAGTGCCGCAGGGTTTCCCCCCCCGCCTTGTATTGTCAGGGGCAAAATTGAATATAGCAATTTATTGTCATTGTCAGTGGCCCAAAAAACATTCTGTTTGAATTTGATTAAAACTAGGTACAGTATGTGAAGTATGTTCACATTCTTGCTCTCTTCTCTCTCTCTCTCTCTCTCTCTCTCTCTCTCTCTTTCTCTCTCTTTCTCTCCTGATCCCTCTTCCGCTCAAACAAAAATGTACGGTATCACAAAGGACACTAAAGAATAAACTGCGTATAACCTAGTTTTATGAATGGTATACAGAAGTCTCTTACATGCATAGAGTCTGTACACTCTATTCTCCAAAAGTTTGGATTTGAAATCAAACAATTACTATCATCATATGATGCACAGACTGTGCTCTCCACTCATAATGCCCTGACGGAGAAAAGGCATGAGAAATTGTTTTGATGTTGCTGTCTGCACAAACTCAACAGAGCGTAAATCTGTTGTACTTCTTTGAGGTCAAGGATCCAATGCAGCCTGCGCCGTTCAATCATCTCAGTGCGTCGCGATGAATAACACGCGTCCCTTTCTCTTTGTTTTGATGGTACGGCAAAAAAAATAAATCAAATAAATATGATGTGCAGATAGGGGCCAAAACAGAGTGGGCTGGGAGAGAGTTCAAGTTAACAGAACCCCCTTTGCCGGGGAGGGAAAATAGATTACAGGACCCTGGATCAGGGTTTTCAAGTGGGAGAGTGAAATTGAAAGAGTGTGTCTGCAGTCCTGCCTTTTGTTATGTTAGCGATAGAAAAAGCTGTCGAGCAGATGGGACATCTTCTCCTTCTTTCCTGGCTGGACTTTTTTTTTGGTGTTTTCAAACTGGCGTGTGTCCTTTCTGGAGAAAAGAAAAGAAAAGCCTCCCAATAATATAACACCTTATTCAAGCATTGTAGAAGAACATTCTGATAACCTAGTGGATTTCTAGATGTTCTTTCTACAATGTATATTATGAGTGGCTAGTCAGTGAAAGCCTATTGTAAAGTGACCCTGTTATACTTCTGCGAGTGTGAGTAAAGAATCGGTGACTGTGAATAGCAAACACACACACTGTGACACTGTGAATAAGATTATGTTTAAGTTTACACCGGTATTTCGATTTCCATAATCCTTGCGAAGTGGTACACACATGTGGCTGTGATATAAGGCATACTTGATAAGCTGTGAGAAGCTTTGACATAGGATTGCTACAATATGATCCTGCATAGTCTGTGATATACAGTATGCACGGGTGTAGGTTTAATTTTAAATGTGGGGGGCACACTTCTGGGGCGGGGTATGGAGGAGGGTCTGGAGGGGGAATTATTTGTGCAATTTTAAGCAGATTTCCTGTATTTCTACAGGAACAGCAAATTGATTGATTGAGTCTTTTTTTTTTTTTTTTCAGAAATAAAAGATAAACGTTTTATATATATAAATTACAATACAATTGATAAACAATAAGCACCAAAGGAGAGCAGAGGAAAATACCAATAAGGTGGTGCATATTTTGTTCTGGCTTTTGTTAAAATATTTAAATGGTTTCTTCTCATTAATGTATGATGCTGATCCTTCTACAGGCAAGGTTCATAGACTATAGCCGAACATTTGGCAACTTATGAACAAAGCTAAGTAAAAATACTTCCATTTGATGCCCTTCATGAGATACTGTCCTTTTAACACTAGAAGCCCTGGGCCCTCATTACTAACCAAAGTACCCAGAGTATTTGTTGTGTAATAGTGTAATAGTGTAATCATTGAAATGCAAAAAATAATGCACTGGTTATGTTTCGTCAGAACTTAGGAATCATTACAATACCACAATACACAATACATATTAAATACAACATATTGACAAATATAATTGGTGTACTGTAACTGTACATTGTAACTGTACAAAAAAACCAAACTGCAATCAAATGTGAAGCGCCAATGCTTGATAAACACAACAGAACACAAATCTGAAGCAATAATAACATGGAATGAAATATAATTATACATATGTGTACGAACGGCTACACACCAGTCATTTGCTAAAGCTAAAACGACATCTTTCAGTGGCTGTTGACAGCATCGATAATAGTTTTGAATGGTGAACATAAGAGCTGACAGATTTGTGTGTGGACTTTGGATTTTGCATAAAGGTGCATAAAGCTTTTTTAAACAAATCTGTCGGCCAAATGTCTGGAATCAGGGCAGATTTGTCCATCTGCTCTTATCGTCAGTCAGACACACACACACAGGCTACTGAAGCCTACATACACACATAGGTGGAGAAATACACACACAGATGGCTGGAGTAAAACAAATGGAAGATGCCTGCGTTTTGACATTCGGGTGTGATGAAGGGTAAATGTCTGTTCTTTGCAGGCTGGGTGGTCCAAAAGCCAGCCGGTTACCCGTCCGCCCGCCGTCCCACCTGTGCATGGTCCTAAAGCACGCAGAGTTGCAGCTTTTAAATAGGTTTTCCTTTTTCATTTTCCAAAAGTGAAATTGTCATGCTTGATGAAACCCACGCCCCTGGATACAAGCCAGATTTACGGCCATTATGGTGCAAACTTTTTTGTTTGAATTTCATACAATATGTCCCAGAATAACTAATTGGACATTTTGTTCAATTGTACCATTGTCAGACATAATTTAGATTCTGCAGCACATGGCCCCGAATATACTGTGACATTACCATACAAAACATCCCCACCAATCAAACGACTATATTGGCCCATTTCACCAGAGATAATGGGCCAAGAGCAGACTGTCTCTCTGCTGCCTGTGTACTGGGTGCTGCGTGGGGGCGAATGGGTACAATGTGTTGATGTGTAAACAGCGATGTGCCTGCATCCTCTCTGTGTGTCCCGGGCTCAGGGTGGTCACAGACTCCCAGCCAATGTCCACCCCCCCCCCCCACACACACACACACACACACACACATACCCCCCACACACTGCCCCGCCCCCACCTGTCACAGGTGCTCTGCCAGCTTGCAGGACTATGCCCATCCTATGCCATCCCATGTGCCAGCTGTTTGGGGACCTACAGGACTCCCTCTCTCCCTGCTAGTCAAATGTCAGCCTCCAGCTGCTGGAGCGTGGGGAGAGGAGGGGGGGGAGTGGGGGGTGGGGGGGGGGGGGCGTCTGTACTGTAACAGACACAGCGCCAGGCCCAGATGTATTCTTAAACCCATCAATGTTAAAGTAACAGCCATCTGGCTGAACAGGACTAACTAAAGCTGTGTAGCGCAGGGGAAGAGATATCAATGGTACTAGCAACAGAGAAGGAGGAGGGAGGGAGGGAGGGAAGGAGGGAGGAAGGGAGGGAGAGAGAGGGAGGGATGAAAGGAGGGAGGGATGGGTGGATGGAGGGATGGATGTAGGGAGAGAGGGAGGGAGGGATGGGTGGATGGATGGATAGAGGGGTGGAGGGAGGGAGGGAGGGAGGGAGGAAGGGAGAGAGGGATGGATGGAGGGATGGAGGAAAGGGGAGAGGGACAGAGGGATGGATGCAAATGGATCATAACCAGTTTGCTCCTATTGATATCCTTCAGTCTATCAATTCAGTTGTCCTTTGTCCATTTTGTTTGATTTTGGGGGTCTTTAAACGATACATTGGCGGTTGGAAATAGTCCATTTTCGATTTCTAAGGTACACCAATGAATATCCAACATGAAGCACTAGGTCATATGCGTGCTATTGGAACTATGGCAAGTTTTGAAATGAAACCCCTTCACAGTGAGTCTTAGCAACCGCTGAACCCAGTCTCACCCCAGTCACTCATAGAAATGTGTGTGTGTGTGTGTGTGTGTGTGTGTGTGTGTGTGTGTGTGTGTGTTTTGGTAAATGAGTAATAGCTATGTATTGTATGCGATTGTATTGTGTTTGAATGTGTATTTTGGACTAGAGTCTTCTACTCTCTTACTGTTAGTACACTTATATCCGAATAGTTGGTGCACATGTGTGTGTGTGTGTGCTTGCGTGTGTTAAATGTGCGTGTGTGTGTGTGTGTGTGTGCTCACCATTTACCACTCTCTGGTAAAATCTTTTATCGACCTTTTCCACCGAGCTTATAATATATACACTAACCGAGCACACACACACACACACACACACACACACACACACACACACACACACACACACACACACACACACACTTCATTAGGAACACTATACTAATACTGGGTAGGGCCTCCCTTTGCTCTCAAAGCCTCAATTCTTCGTGGCGTTGATTCCACAAGATGTTGGAAACATTCCTTTGAGATTCTGGTCCATGATGACATGATTGCATCACGCAATTCCTGCGGATTTTTCAGGTTCACTTTGAAGCTGTGAATCTCCTGTTCTACCACATCTCAAAGGTGTTCTGTTGGATTCAGATCCGGTGGCTGGGAAGGCCACTGAAGAACACTGAACTCATTGTCATGTTCATGAAACCAGTTTGAGATGACTTTTGCTTTGTGACATGGTGCATTATGTGGTGGAAGTCTAGGATTTGTATAACCTGAAAATAGTTCTATGAATGTATTTTCCATAACAATTATCATGCTGGAAGTAGCCATTATAGAAGATGGGTAAATTGTGGCCATGAAGGGATGCACATGGTCAGCAACAATATTCAAATAGGCTGTGGCATTCAAGCGATGATTGATTGATATTAATGGGCCAAGAAAGTGTGCCAAGAAAACATTCACAGGTCTTTATGGCAGGGCTAATGATGGGAAGATGACAGACAGCTGGTAACTTGACTCCCACACACCTGACTCCACTTCTGACCATCAGGGAGAGAGCAACAGAGCGAGAGCAGGAGATGAGGGGTACTGCAGGCTAGATGGAAGTGGAGGGCGTGGAATTCTGATATAAGTGGGCTTAAGTAAGAGTAGAAGATCCTAGACAATTTCACAATACACATTCAAACATGATACAATCGCATACAATATATAGCCATCCTCTCAACTCATTCACCAACACACACACACACACACACACACACACACACGCACACACACACACACACGCACACACACACACACACACACACACACACACACACACAGACACTTATTCATTCCAAACGCTCTAGTCTGTGATGTGCATGGTGTCTGAATGGAAGACGCTTCAAACACACATTTCTGTTTTTAAAGTACTTTCATATTTCCATTTCCAGTCAAACACAATATGTGACTGTGACACCAGGGCTCTCACATTGAAACCACAGGAAAAAATGCATTACCCATCAACACTGATTGCTGAGCAATGATGGGAGAACTCTATTCTCTATTTGACTCAATGTAGGTCACCGTTGTTATGAGGGTGTGCTGAGAAACCGTGTCAGGAGAGTCAAAGGGAATAGGATATGTCCTGTGTTGTGTTGGGACCGGGCTTCTCGTTTCGGGAAAAGCCTGGTGAAATCATTTGTGGAAAAGTAGCTACAAAGGGGCGGAAACCCGTTTGAAACGAGTGACGTCTCGCCAACCACGTCAAACCAATCCGGTACCTCATGTCTTCGCCTGCTAGATTGTGTGTATGGAAGCGCGCTTCTGGCAAGAACTGAATTCAGTTTTTCCTTCATGTTTTTCTTCCTTTCTCTTCAATGTTACACGCTAGAATCTAGCAACAACTCTATAGAAAAATAGTCCTACCCGGTCGTAAAAGAGTCAGGACGACACACAGAACAACAAGTGATGGTCTATGGGGATGTGCATCCAATGACATTCCGAGCACATTCTCCCATCACTC
>NC_139670.1:16337940-16350440 GCF_951799395.1 Argentina silus | reverse complement strand
GACGGTGCAAGAAGTGGCTCAAAATCGGTTATTTATGTAACGACACATTGAAATGATGTTATTCCGGTCATTTGCTATACGAACCAATTAAAATGTCAAAAAGGCACTCACACATCTAAGCTCTCAGTTGAATAACATGAAAGAAAAGAAAAACACGCACACTGCTCCTGCTAGTACTCTTCTTTATTGAAGCTGACTCCGCCTCCACCTTGGCCAGAGCTTCTGAACCAGTTGAATTGACTTCTATAACTCTCTGCCCCGCAGTCCTCGGTTCCTGAGGTGATTGCTAATGCTATTTGTTTGTTCTTTCCTAGCCTCCGTCCTACATCCAGTCCATCGTAGTCCAGGTTCAGTGTACTAACGAGCTGGTCGGGACAGTGATCCTACACGAGGTGCGGATTGTGGTGAGGGATCGTAACGACAATGCTCCCCGCTTCCAGCAGCCACGCTACTATGTGGCCATAAATGAGGTGAGCCCCCCCCCCCCCCCCCCCCCCCCTCCCCATCCCCCCCCATCCCCCAAGGACAGCCTAGTTAAATTTTTCATTACAATCCCAGGCAATGTGTCTAGCTCTCGCTCAGAAGTTCACAGGCCACCGGTGAGCAGTTTCTCATTACTCAGTATTAAATATTTCAGTTCCGTTCACCTGAATGGCATCGTACAATTTGGGGGAAATGCTGTAAAATCACGAAATATTAGCCTGTTGCTCAACAACCACAGACCGCACTGTGGGGAATAGCTTCAGAATTTAATTAGATTTATTCAGATCTTACTTTTAAAGGAACTGAGGGCCCACATATTTGGGTCATTAAATTGACAGTTAATGGTGAGATCTTCTCCTCTCAACTGACTGTAATATAATTACACGGTGCATGTCTTAGCAGTCCATCAGGATGACTCTTAACTCTCTCCTCTATGTGGTTGAACAGAGCATCCTGCATGGGGGGAGGGGGGGGGGGGTCTGCCTGGGCAGGGTAGGGGGCTATGAAGCCAACTCCCCATGGGACGCCGTAGTGAGAGATGTGGTGAAGTTTTGGCCTTTCCCTAATTGAAGCGGCCTCCCCAGAGTGCCGTCCTGGGAGATTCTGCTCATTACACAGCAGCCCTGCAGAGAGGTAGACCGCCTCCCCTCCAGAAGCTGCTGTTCTCTGACTGCGGCTCCCTGCCACCGCTCGCTGAATAGAATTCTCAGAGTATTGATTTTTAAATCTTTTTTTCTTTTTTTTCTTTTTTTTCCGAGTTCAAAAATGTTCAACAGATGGACACAGATAAGATAATGGAGGTCTAACTGAATGCGGCGCATCAGTCAACAGCCCAGAGCTGACTTTGTTCAAGTTCCACGAGACAGGAACAGGCGGTGATGGGAGAATGCGATGAAGAGTGGCAGAAGATAGTGGCAGATGGAATGATTCTTTGTTGAATGAAGTATGAAGTGTTGAGCTGAATGTATCTGGCAGTGGGAGAACTTTCTGTCTGGATATTTGGCTGTGGACACCTCCAATGCAGTGTGTCATACAGTATGTATGAGTAAAGTGGAATGTGTGTGTTCCTCCTCCACTGTAGGTGCAAGCAGAAAGATAGTGAGTTCCATATTGCATTCATAGTACAATTATCAGACTTTGACCTCGTTTATGAATACCATTAACGACAGCTTCATCTGAATCGAGAGCTGGATAGCCAAGGTTTAAGAATTCAAAATTCATAATCAGTCTCTGATTATAACCTTCACGTTGTAGATAACGCCAACATCTTGAATGATTCTAGCATATTATTGTACCTTTTCATTCGCTGCATGGCAATAACGTTTTCCATATTCCAATACGATACCGGGTGAAACAATTGGCGCCTTGCCCTATCTCGGTGAAATACCGTGACATCATCTGTGGATACTCAACAACACCCTCAATAGTTTAATATCTCTCCTGCCATATCTTTGTAATTAACGACCGTAAACGGCTTTGTCCAATATTAATTACGGCCGCCGTGGCGCGTGGCGGAGTGCCATGTTTATGGGCGCCGATGCAGAAGAGGGGGTGGGAGAGGGATGGCTTCCCAGAGGTCTGTCTGATGTGGCGGTGGTGGCGGTGGCGGGGACAGACTTGCATCACAATGAGCGCCAAACACGGCAATTCATCATTTAATATAGACTCACACGTCGTTAGCTCCTAAATAATGCATGCTTATGTATTTGTTGCCGACTCACAACAGCCCCCGGACGGATAGCCCTCATCTCCTCTCGTCTGTGTGTATCAAAGTTTAGAGGCGACCTCTTGTAATTCTCAGATAGACCAAAGGAACAATGTGAAATCCGGCGACCGCTTTTTGATGAAGAGAGAACATCTTCAGAAATTCTATTCAGTGCCCCCCTGTTGAAGTTTTCTATTGGATTTTCTCCTATTCTCCTCTCCCACTCGACCATTTTTAGCCCGAGCCCTAACCGAGGCTGATGGCGGCGGTGTTCGCTGAACACCGCCTCTCTCCCCCTTTTGTTTCTGACACCTTTTGTGTTCTGGTGTTTCTGAGAGTCTTGTCAGATAATAGCCGCTGCTCAGGAGCTGAAATACCTCGGTTACCTCGGTTACCTCAGTGCTGCCTGTCGAGTTCCCCCGGCCGAGAGCACGCTAGACTATTACCTCCTCTTCTCACATCTGATAGGAGTCCACACTGGGACTTTAGGCTTGACAGCTGAGGGAAGCGTTCTTCTAGAGGTGTGTGCGTGAGCCTCGCTCGGAAAAGGCCAGAGAGGAGAAGGCGGGTGGATGGAGCCAGCGGCTGCTTAAAGGGACACTTCTTCACTGAGATTTTTTGTTTATGTTCTGTAGTCCAAAAGATGAGAAGAAAAGCTTCTGACCCCCTACGATGTCATAGATGGGAATTGTTAGTTTTATTGAGTGATTTTCATCCCGACTTCTGCGAGGATAGTTCCTTAGGAGCTTTTCTTCTTATCTTTTAGAACGTTTTCCTTTTCACATATGCGGACACTGGTGTTGGACTGGAGATGGTGAATATGAGGTTGTAAAATGGTGAAGTTACCCTTTAAAGGTAATCTCATTCCCAGACACTATATGCTTGGAAGGTCTGATGGACCAACACATCAAACTTGACCTAATACTTATACAAATATTGGCAAACACTCCTGATGCAGACGCTTTACCTCCATCAATCATCTCCCACAGTACTTCCCCCCCAGTACTTGCACACCACATGTTTCTGATCCTGAGCCATGCCCTGGAGCTGTGTGATTCTCTAAAATCAAATAATGATCAAATACTTCACTCAGTAAGTTCACTCCCACAAAGGCCAAGTTTGAATTAGCGTTATTCCAGGCTAAAAGGCGCTGCGCGGCTATTCTAGTCATGAGCATCAACTTCTCTCATGAGGGCGATGAGGAAATCTGTTTAGGTAATTAAGCTAATCACCGACCACCACTGTGTTGTCTACCCCGCGAATACAGACTATCATTATCCAACAGTTTTCTCTGTGACATGCTTCTCTCGACAAAGAGCTCTGATATAATCAACATTCAGAATGGCTGGCCCAGTTGTGATGATGTCATCACCTTGTTTTCCAGCTGACCCCTATCGGGACCACTATCTTCTCCGGCTTCTACGGGAACAACGGAGCCACCGACATCGACGACGGACCGAACGGACAGATCGAATACACCATCCGGTACAACCAATACGATCCGGTACGTTCCATTTCAACCTTCTAACCGAAACCATCCAACCTGATTCCTCTGTAAGCCGCAATGACTGATCACTGTGCAGCACAGCCGTACGTTTGGTCGAGATATTACAGTGGCAGACTTACTATGAAAAGCCGACGTAAGTAGGGTCGCCAGGTCAGAAATGTCTTGTTGCAGCAATCTCTAGAGTACGCTCCGAAATGTCCCTCGGTGTGGCAGACCATGCATTTATCATGAGGAGAGGAGAGAGGAGAGGAGCTTTTCCTAAGTGGAGTGCACTCTTTTTTTTTTTTTTAACTCAGCCCATCTCTCTCTCTCTCTCTCTCTCTCTCTCTCCCTCTCTCTTTCTCTGTGGCCAGACTGCCAACAAGACGTTTGACATCCCGCTCACCCTCTCCGGCTCAGTGGTCCTCCGAGAGAGGCTCAACTACGAGGAGACTACCCGCTACCTGGTCATCATCCAGGCCAACGTAAGTCCCGACAGACGATCAGACAGATGACACACATCGCCTGGAACGCTGACACGGCTCGGCGTGACTCGGTCGGGACCGTCGAGTTGTGTTCTGCTGCTGCTATACACTTGCCACCTCATGTTATTGTTTTTATTATTATTATATTGCTTTACATTGTTGATTAGCTAGCTTGCCCTAATAATTGTTGTTGCATTGTATACCCTGTATCCTATGTAATGACAAATACAACTTTCAAACTTGAGCATGGCGTTAGCAACGCTTACTGTAGGCGTTAGCAACGCTTACTCAGTTCCATTCCTGCTGTGGACCAGAAATACAAACATGTACGCTGTACCATATATACACAATTAGATGCTCACTGTATTGTAAGTCACTTTGGATTCTGCCAAATGGCATAATGTATAATAACAGGAGTATACTGTAGGCCGTAGGCAGCGGAGGTGCAAGGTTGCTGAACAGTCCCTGAGATGTATTCAGTGTGTAGTGCTAGGTTTGTGCTCCATGAATGTTTACATACAATAAGTGATTATCTTAGGAGAAAGAATAATAACTTGTCGGTGTAGCACAAATATCATAGTTTGCCAGTCCCTGAGACTAAAAAGTTGGAGAAATAAATGTCTATAGCACCTAGAAATTCAGATAAAGGAAAAAGCTGCCACCACTTTGCAAACACAGACATACAGTATATGATATCGAACCAGGGCTTTAGTCATCTGGATATTCAGTCTGAAGGAGACTGGTACTGTGTGATGAAGTACAGCATTATTTGCAGTAATTACTCAATTATGAGTCATTGTGTCCATGTTTTATGACACTGTCACAAATGAATCATCGACTACACAAAAGACCCACTCCAGCTGAACTAATTATCCAAACCTTAAATATTTGCAGGGATTTTTTCACATTGGACTGTATTTCACCTTCAACAAATGAAAACATAACTGGGCTATTAATTGCTATTGAATTTCGAATTTAGTCTTCTTTTTTTTACCTGAAGTAGAGGTGATTGTGATACACTGTGTATGGTGAAGGACAGACATTGAAGCAGATGACATTGAATCCTTGGTGAACTCGAACGAAATGTGCTCGAGAAATAAAGTTTGATTAGATTTTATTGAACCGCTTCCTCCTGTCGTACATGTCTTCTGTAGGACCGGGCCCCGTACACAAAGGACCGTCGGACGGCGACCACGACGCTCACGGTGGACGTATTGGATGGGGATGACCTGGGACCAATGTTCCTGCCCTGTACGCTGGTGGACAACACCCAGGACTGCAGCCCTCTCATCTATCGGGCCAACATCCTGGAGCTCACTGACCCAGTAAGTACCTCAGAACCAGCCCTGTTACAGGTACATACAGCAGGGGCTCACTGACCCAGTAAGTCCCTCAGACCCAGCCCTGTTACAGGTACATACAGCAGGGCCTCACTGACCCAGTAAGTCCCTCAGACCCAGCCCTGTTACAGGTACATACAGCAGGGCCTCACTGATCCAGTAAGTCCCTCAGACCCAGCCCTGTTACAGGTACATACAGCAGGGGCTCACTGACCCAGTAAGTCCCTCAGACCCAGCCCTGTTACAGGTACATACAGCAGGGGCTCACTGACCCAGTAAGTCCCTCAGACCCAGCCCTGTTACAGGTACATACAGCAGGGGCTCACTGACCCAGTAAGTCCCTCAGACCCAGCCCTGTTACAGGTACATACAGCAGGGGCTCACTGACCCAGTAAGTGTGTGTGTGTGTGTGTGTGGGTGGGTGTGTGGGTGGGTGGGTGGATGGGTGGTTGGGCGTGTGGGCGGGTGGGCGGGTGTGCGTGTGCGCGCACATGTGTTTTCTTTGTTTGTTTTGTACATACATACAGTAAGAGCTCTCTCAGTGACCAGTGACCAGTCAACCAGTATGTCACTGACCTCAAACCAGTTCCATTACCAGTACTGTACATCGGAGCTCACTGCCCCAGTCCTAGCCCCCTCTCCCCCCCCCCCCCCCCCACACACACACACCCTTAGTTGAAGCCATTTACATGCTACTTAATTCAGATGGGCTGCAGGAGAGGCCGCTCAGTCTCAGACACCCAGGCACCTCAGCTCTGGGGCTTTTCTCTGTTAGCACATTAGCCTCAGGAGCCTGCTAAGTCAGCCAGGCTGCATTCATATTACACACACCAATGACTCATTTGCATATTTGTTTTGTTTCGCGAGGTATTTCGGTGGGTTCAGATAGATCTTATTAGACTTATGATCAAGACGCGATGTATGGAGTTGATTGTCAATACGGCTATTGTGCATACTCTTTAAAATGAGAAGGCCACATTTAAGACGGTACTTGTATGCTATTGTGAATACATGATGATGTGTACGTTTTAATTTGTCTAAAGCATAGTTGAATTGTCAGAGGAATTTACAGCGGATTAGTTTTTAGATTATATTCATCTCCCTGCGAGTTCTATTGATTTCTGTGCACTCTTCTAAGCAGCATAAGCCTTGTACAGTGTGCAGTTCCTCTTTATCATGGTGTAGGAGCCAGGCCCAGGCAAGCATAGAAATGCTAGAATTACAAGATAGATAATTCACAGGTAATTAGTTTTACTCTTTCGGCTCGCATACCTTGAGTGGAAAGCACTGATTCATTAAAAGTGTTACTAATCCAACTGTAAAATGGATCCTCACAGTCAGGGAACCTTGAAACCAGCAGGAAATGAGGAAAATAACATCTTTCCTCGACCCCATTAAATTCCCTGGGTGCTTTCATTAATCTAGAAAGGATTGATCTTATCACTTCCCCGTTTCCTTGACTGAACCCTTAACGCTTGGTTCTGTGAATCCACAATGTGCATGAGTTGAGTATCGACCATTAACACTTGGCAAATGTTGCGCATTTTATTTATAAAATCCACTGAACGTTTTAGCTGTGGAAGGTCCGAGTGAATGGCTTTTTTGGCAAACACGGTTTTCTAAACAAGTTCAGCTCCAGAAGGTCGACGTGTCGACCATGAGAAGGCAGCGATGCGTCGGAGCCTGACTAAACACTGTGTAGCTTACTTAAATTGCTTACATTGAGATATCTTTCGCCGCGCTCTCCGCCAAGTGACACAGCAAGGTAACAGGGAGCCCCTAAATCAACTTTACGCCACACTGTTTTGGGTGGCTTGACTAGACACCGGCCAAAATGCTCTCTCAAGGACGGACTGTTTTATGACTGCTTTGAGAGGCGACGTTTTACGTGCGACACTGCGATTATGTATGCCTGAGGCAGCGTTGCCAACTTTAGCTGTTATCAGGTTGCTCAAAAAGAAAAATGGAGGCCATCGCCACTCAGGGGACCCGTTCGCTCCCTCCGTACACGTGAAGAAGAGCTCTTGTTATTCCGGGTTGTCTCCATCAGACACCCTCTCAATCCTGTCTGGGGAAGAAGCCCGCTATCTCTTTAATGCGTGGCCTCTTATATCTCTCCCGCTGCTGTAACAAAACAAAACAAAAAATCATTTGAAAAATTGCTTGAGCTTATTTATTTAGTCTGAGGTACTTGGCAGGAGATAACCACCTGCCACACCTGTGAAAGAGAGCTGGTGATCGGAGAGGACGGGGGATAAAGACAGTGGAGCAGCAGCCAATCGGACGGATCATAAAACGCCTTTATCCATTTTGTCACAACTTACCGGAGGTCCACACGCAGGATCCTTTCATCGGAGACTGTTTATCCTTTCCTAACACTTAGTCCGAGGGGAGGCTTGCGGAGGCAGAAATCGCGAGGACGGGCTCAATGTAACGCGTGGCCTGGAACGAGAAATGGGCATCAAACACACGTGGTATTTTGATACCGTTCCTCATTCCGTTCCACGCACTACAGTGAGCCCGTCCTCCGGTTTCTACCTCCACCGACCTCCACTGACTTCGTCGTCGGAGCCATATCTCAGAGAGAACACCAGCCAGGCAGGCAATAATATACCATCTATACAGCACAGGAGGCACTCTAGTTCCCAGAGAATATCCTCCTCGTAAAAAAAAAAAAGGAAAAAAAAAAGAGGAGAGTGGAGAGGTGTACTTTCACCAGGACAGGCTGATCGGGGCTGACAGGTGCTTTATTCCCCTTTCTGTAGCCCCGAGTCTGAGTGGCTCTCTGGAGCAGTAATAACAGGAAAGGTCATCTCGAGCCAGGACTGAATGGAGGGTCCCGGTGCCTCTGTTATTCTCCCATTTTGCCTCCGCTACACCACCGCCACCCCACCACCCCCCATGGGAGCAGTACTTTACTACCCCACCCCCATAGAAGCAGTACTTTACTACCCCGCCACCCCCCATAGGAGCAGTACCTGACCACCCCACGACCCCCCATAGGAGCAGTACCTGACCACCCCACGACCCCCCATAGGCATAGGAGCAGTACTTCACCACCCCACCACCACCCCACCACCACCCCATAGGAGCAGTACTTCACCACCCTACCACCACCCCATAGGAGCAGTACTTCACCACCCCCTGAGATATCAGCTGTGAAATACAGGAGTCCCGGGGGGGTCAATTATACCAGGAGTAGGTCTAGTGCAATACAGTACCACAGGCCTTTACCGTGGCCTGGTGGTGAGAGTGTCGGCCCTGAGATAGGAAGATTGTGAGTTTGTGAGTCATACCAAAGACCCGATGGCGTTTCTGCTTGGAACTCAGCCCTAAGAAGATTGATTGGAGGAGATTGATTGTTTGTGTGTGTGTGTGTGTGTGTGCGTGTGCATCAGGTGGTCCGACGGGTCGTTCTGGCTCGTGCGTTCCACAAGGCTTCCTCACTTATGTCGGTCTGGTCGCACAGGGCTGAGTAGCGAAGCGTTGTTTTTGTCGAGGTGGGAGGGATATGAATGGTTTGCGCTTACACACACACACACACACACACACACGCACACATCAAATTACTCGGCAGGCTAGCTGATTAGTTTGAATGAACTGAAGGTAAAGGGAGAAGTAAGTCTGAATCAAAGATGTGTGATTGCTGAGGCGCAATGCAATGTGCAGCGTTATACATTAGCATTTAGCTGTTTCGAGCGCGTTCACTCATCAGGGGACGCCGGCGGAGGGAAATGATTCAGAGGATGCGCTCATTGTAATGCATGGAATCGAATGAAGAATGGTGTCATTCAAACATGTATCAAACAAATTCCTATTCTCTTCCAGGCATTACAATGAACCTGTCTTCCGGTTTCTACCTCCACCAGCCTCCCCTTGATGCCGATATCATCTATGCAAATATATGTAAATATGCATGATATATCTTAGGCCTGGAGTGTTGTTGTTGTGTACTGTATATTTTAGACAAAGTTCACTCGGCTCATCCTCTTCCAGGGGTTAAGAAACAGTTCACCCTAAAAAAAAACATATTCATATTACGATTATGACAAAGAAAGTATGTTGGGTGAACTATCCCTTTAAGTAGGAGTGGAGGAGAGGAGAAGAAAAGGAGGAGTGCAGGGAAAGCTGGCGTTCTCCCTCTCTCCATCCCTCTCCTCAAGGGATCACAGTCCCTGTTAATTACTGCAACAGAAAAACGTGACTCAACCTTTCCCCTCAGAGAGAGAGAGAGAGAGGATGTTTCTCCAGCGGATCTGTTCTAAAAACTCTCAGCCAGTCAACCATTGATTGTGGATGCGAGCCTCCTGAGATGTTCAACAATATACTGTTTGTGTTTTCATTCTTGCCGTTTTAGAGTGAAGGAAATACTAATTTGGCTGCCTGTGTTTCAAATATTTAGTAGGTAGCGTAGATGTGACTGACTGGCTGGCTGATTGGCTGTGTGTGTGTGTGTGTGTGTGTGTGTGTGTGTGTGTGTGTGTGTGTGTGTGTGTGTGTGTGTGTGTATGTGTGTGTGTGTGTGTGTGTGTATGTGTGTGTGTGTGTGTGTGTGTATGAGTGTGTTTGTGCATGCATGCGTGCGTGCGTGTGCGTGCGTGCGTGTGTGTGTGTGTGTGCGCCTGTGTGAGAGTATCATAGCTAATCTGCTCGACAGAGAAGTCCCGCTGACTCATTAGATTTACTGCTGTCATACTGTGGGACGAGGGGATGAGGATTACAATGGAGACCACAAAGATCAGTCACTGCCATCGCTCACATTAACCTCGACTGCGGAGGTGCAGCTCTGAATCAGAAATCCACGGTGTGCAAGCACTGGCGGGGGGGGGGGAGGGGTGGTGGCTGGAGGGGGGGTTGGTGTTTTTGAAAGCAGAGGTTTTGTTGCTTGGCCTTGACTTTCCTTTGTTAAAGCGCTCCCCATTTTAACTTGACATTGCACATTTTATTCCTCACATTATTCAACACATTATTGTTCAATAATCTTGTTCAGCCATGTGGCTACTGGCTAACGTTGGGAAAAAACATTCAACCGCAGTCTGAATGTGTGCTGGTGTCTCACACATTTTATGAATGCTGAGTTTTAGCCGCAAGCCCAGCCTACACTTTTTGAAGAGAACTTTATTCGAACAAGACATTCTAGATTTGCACAATACATATTTAGTTTTGGGCATTATTTCAACGCAACGTTATCCTCCTTACACATTGTGTACATGAAGGAATAAACCAGCAATCTTGTTCAGTTATTTCACTGGAGCTTTATTTCTGATATCGTGATAGTAACGCGTATGGTATTGCGTATCGTGAATTGCGTATCGTATTGTATTTTTTTTTTTTTTTTTTTAAATATGTTTTAGGGCATTTCTGCTTTATTGGGATAGAGATAGTAGAGATTGACAGGAAGGATGGGTGAGAGAGAGAGAGGAGGGATGACATGCAGGATATGTCGATGGCCGGAATCGAACCGGGGACCCTGCGATGATACGGTACGCGCCTTAGTGTGCTACGCCACTTGAACGCCCCATCATATTGTATCCTGAGCTGAGCGGACCGTCCCTCCCTTAGAGATGATCGATGCGAGATGAAGCCAACAGCTGTGCGTCAGGAGTTGTTTTTTTTTGTATCTTTGTATTGGGTGACAGAAGGCCAAGTTTGACGCGTTGGTCCACCAGACCTTCCCAGACCAGCATATTGGGGCAGAAATGTCCGGGAACGAGATTAGAACCTCACAGATGAACAGAGCCAAGAGGAAACCACGGTAACCTTGACGGTTGCTCATATGTCTTGTGTTCAAAGCATTCGAGGATGTTGCCAAGAAGAACTAACAGGGAGGTAACTAATATGTAACGACACTGAAGGAGACATTTCACACACACTTTATTTGAAAAATAGCACCAAATTGTGTGTGAAATCTCTCCTTCAGTGCTTTCAACACAAAAATGGAGGAATGTTTTTTTTGGAGTTGTAGAATCCGATGAATTGAGGAGAAAAATGAACACTTGAACCTATGACCGCATCAAAGCCGTTCAGATATCCACAATATAGCACCCCCTCTTGTGTGTTATTGCTTAAATAGACCATCGCAGTAAACAGCGACACATCAAAGACCAGCATCAAACGGGAGAAGCCTTTTTGCCAACTGTACTCAACAAGGGCATGGCATTTACAAGTGTTATGAACAGGCAGGGCGGCAGAGCGGCAGAGCGGCAGGGCGGCGAGAGGACATCCACCAGTGCCCCGGGCTGAGAAAGAGGGGGAACATTAATCACCGTCGTCCACAATAGGAGATCAAACAGCACTGTCATTGTAATCACTGTCCAAATGCAAGTAGTCCCAACGTTTGGTTCCTCCCCCACCACACACACACACACACACACACACACACACACACACACACACACAAGCACAGGACTAAATGGGCTGTCTCCTCCACATCCGTCGCCAGTGTTATTACAGGCGGCTTCTTTGAGGTGGGTCGTTGTGACAAATGTGTTTCCTGCTATTGGTGTATATCTCTATATTCTGCTACTAAAAGGGAACAGTCATTCACTGCCACGGCACGGTGTGTGTGTGTTCCTCTGTGCACCGGCAGCTTGTTGGAGGTTTGTCATCTATGTCTGTCACAAACTGTTGTTCCTTCCAAACAACCCCCAGAGCATAGGGTTATTCTACCTGTGTGTGAGTGTGCGTGTGTGTGCGTGTGTGTGTGAGTGTGAGTGTGCGTGTGCTTGTGTTTGTGTGTGTGTGTGCATGTGTGCACATGTGCATCCTTGTGCGTGTGTGTGTGTGTGTGCATCTGTGTGTGTGTGTGTGTGTGTGTGTGTGTGCACATGTGCATCCTTGTGTGTGTGTGTGTGCACATGTGACATGTGCATCCTTGTGTGTGTGTGTGTGTGCACATGTGACATGTGCATCCTTGTGCGTGTGTGTGTGTGTGTGTGTGTGTGTGCATCTGTGTGTGTGTGTGTGCGTGTGTGTGCACATACGCATCCTTGTGTGTGTGT
>NC_139670.1:16305440-16332940 GCF_951799395.1 Argentina silus | reverse complement strand
TGCGGTGTCGATTTTTTATTTACGAATGTGACTGAGAAATATGCTCTTCAAGAAATCATATTTCTAAAGTATGGTGATTGAGTGTTGAGTGTGTCAAGCGTGCCGTTTTGGTGTGTCTTATTCACAAGAGACAGCCATCAAAAGATCATAGATTTGTCTGGTTCTTTACCATTAGCTGTATTACCACAGTATTTACGGTATAGCCACCCCTCAAAGTAACCATCCTGTTTAGATCCTAGTGACCTAAAGACCTACATCAACCCTGCAGAAGAGCCATTTCAAGGCAAATACATGTTGCTTTAATTGAAATGCTAATCTCGTCTTATCGTGAGTGACAAAGCTCTTTACCGTAAACCCATGTGACTCGTGGCGTCTTTGATGCACGGTGCAAATTAGCATTTCTTTAAGCCCTATATTTGTTTAGTCACTCTAGCGTGTTTTAAGAGAGCCAATGCGACGTGGGGTGTGTGTGTGTGTGTGTGGGGGGGGGGGGGGGCGGGCTCTTTGATGAGGGGGGCCAATTACCGAGGAGGAGGAAACTCATTCATTAGCTCGTGACAACACCTTTGAAGGCGGCGCGCGTGCAGTGTGCAGGGTTGATGTGTTAAATTAAATTAAATTATTTTATCATCCGTCATGTACAATGGTTTTATGAGAGAGAGGCGCCCCCCCCCGCCGCCCCCCCCCCCCCCCCTGCCCAAGTGCCTGGTATGATCGATAATTGCATAGGCGGGCTTTATTACCCTGTATATCGACACAACGGAGCTGAACGGCCCATAGATTGGATCAGAATTACTGAGTAAAGGTGGAAAGAAAGAGAGTGAGCAAGCAGGCGAGAAGGCTGGTCTCGAGGATGAATGAGTGTCTCGGCGTCCTTGTTTGTTTGTAAGGAGCCTGCCTGAAAGGAAGTGGCGTCATTCACAGAGATGGCCTTCGATATCCAGAAATATCATTCCCAATGGTTATTTTCTGCATTCTTAAGGTGGATTTGTGTTCATGTTTCAATCATCTCTTCCTGTTGTGACTAGTTCCTGTTCTATCTCTTCCTGTTGTGACTAGCTCCTGTCCTATCTCTTCCTGTTTTGACTACTTTCTGTCCTATCTTTTCCTGTTTTGACTACTTTCTGTCCTATCTCCTCGAGCCTTGACTAGTTCCTGCCCTATCTTCTCCAGTCTTCTCCAGACTTTCTGTCCTCTGTTTTCCAGGCAGAGCAGGATAATGGGCACCCTCTCCCGGCGTTCGCTAACCTGCACATCGAGGTTCTGGACGAGAACAACCAGGCGCCATACTTCCTGGAGACCACCTACCAGGGCTTCATCATCGAGTCAGCGGCGGTGGGCACCACGGTATCCACAAACGCCAGCCTCAGCACTCCCCTCAGCATCATCGCCCTGGACAACGACATTGAGGAGGTAGGAGATTAGATCATTCCATAGCAGGCCTGTGTTTGTATTGGACCCACAGAGAAGTTAAACAACAACAGTTGCCATCAGACTTATGTATGTCATTCACATTCTATGGAGAAGTATCAAAACATTTGAGGAGATACTTTGTGACCGTGTAGAGGTCACCTAAAGGATCTGAGCGATTCAGTGTTGACGTTCAATTGAATAACTTGTCTAGATAAAGAATGGGCTCCCATTTTAGAATATAATTAGGCCAAGCATGTGTGGTAGCATTGATCAGCTCCATACCTGTAATTATTCTGTCAACAACATTGTATTAGAAAAAAAAAAAACGAACCCTAATTCAGTCGCAAATTGCTTTGCAATTACTGAATACTGAAGTACCCAAGAACTATATATATATATATACATGCAATGATAAATGTGTATACCCCTCAGATCGTTTGTCTTAAACAGGATTTAACACCACCGCCTCATGCCTCGTCCTTGTTGAGCAGATTGTCCAATCACACCTTGTGTTTTTGTCCCCTCGCTTCAGCTCACACTCCAGGATGCGCCTGTAGGTATTATGGGATGCGTTAGCGCAATGTAACAAGAAGTGTGAAGTTCTCATACTCTTTTTTTCTTTCTGCCCGATCCAACTATTTTTTTAGAACTATATTTAATTAACCTTAATGTTTCGCATGGTTCCAGCTTTCCCGCCTTCGACATTGATGTTTGTTTACTTTCAGAGCTCGATGTCTTTGAAGTGAATTATCTTCTCTTTTTTTTTCCTTTTGACTTTAAGTCGTACTCTAGGAAACATTTTACAACGTTCCTATACGGGTGTCTACATTTGAGTTCTGTGCGGGAATGCTAACTACAGAACTCCGGTTACCTTCACACTTAATTGGTTTACGTCCAGAAGGTATCTAAAGTTGATTGAGGCTGTCCTCTTCCATTGTGCTTATTCTCCTTACCTAACCAACACAACGCGTCAGCGGTGATTATTATGAATTACTAATTGCTTTTATATGCCGTAGCTGACTTTATTTATGTCTCGGGCTGCGGAGGGAGCGCAAGTCCAATATCTTCTAGCGCAGCATCAACAATATCCACAGTGCTGAGCAGTGCATAATAGTAATGAACGCTGTCAAGGCCTTGGGAGGGGGGGGGGGGGGGGGGGGGGGGGTGGGTGGTGGGGGGGCTTTGTGCGACGGTGGACTTTTCTATCACTCTGTATTCATAGATGTAGACACCCAAGTGCTACTCTGTGCGTGCTGAATGGCTTGTTGCAAGGACTACAAAGCCTCACACTGGACTTCAAATGGATTAGGGAAGAGAGGTATGGGACAGTGGTCTGACGAACAGTGAGAATAGCAAAACAGACCCTGGATACAGTTATGACACATCCATACAGAGAGGAAGCAACAACAGTAAGATTTTAGATTAGGGAACACGTATAAGTTGCTCATTTGGAGCTTATAAAGCTTTCTACCCAGCGCCTCCAGACAAACACACACACACACGCACACACACACACACACACACACACACACACACACTGGCCAGCTACTGCATGACTAATAACATGAGAATAAGAAAACACTGATTAACATACCCAATCAATGGCTAGTAATACCTAATAATGGTCTCATTCGCTACTTTATGAAACGTATAATCTACAAATTAGTGTGTACAAAGTGTTCCCTATACTAAAGTGGTTTTATGACAACAAAGCCAACAAGTTAAAGCAGTAAAACTCCAGTGCCAGATTAACTCAATGACACATAGTAAGTACTGTATATTCATATTCCATGGAACCAAAATGATTTTGACAAGACAAAGTCATTCAATCTGTGTGATTTGTTTTTTTTCTTTCGTTCTGAGAGTTATCCTATCCTTGCACTGCATGTCTTCACACTCTGCCTCTCAACCAACTGACTTGACTACTGTATGTTCCACAGACTATTCCAAGGTTTAGTCAGACTGACTTAGTGGATTTTGGCCCAAAATGATAGTCCTGTAATTTATCTTTCCAACCCTTTTGAAGACCAAAGATCCCATGGTGCAGATATTCCTGGACAGCTTCACCACAATCTTCACAGTGACACCTTCGGGGATTACCCGCTACCTGACACTGCTGAAGCCTGTGGACCGTGAAGAGCAGGGAAGCTACACGTTCACGGTAAGACCCCGCCATCGCCACCATCTCTCCCCCGCTGCGACGAGAACCCCGGTCACACAACGCAGCACAGCACAGCAGGACCAGAATAAACTGCTTGTAAATCCCATATGTCTTATGTATTATATTATACATTCTCCACCGCAGTCACACAGAATGGTAATCGGTCTTAAAAATGTTTTTATTGTTATACTAGTATACTATTATATACCACATGCATATGTTTTACTGGCCCTGCATAACCATTAACAGTGATTACAAGCCTTTGTGACGAGTTTGAAACTTTTCAATGTGTTCCCTTCTTATGCGACGGGTACTATCCTTCGGCGTGTATGGCCCCATTGTTGGCAGAATGCGGTGGTTATATTTGTGTTGTGTCCCGTAATGATGGAGTGCGTAACGCACGCCTTATGACCACTGAGATAGAACAATGGTGTTTGTCCCCAAGAATAATGTCCTATTGTTGCTCACACAAAAGTGCCAAATTCCTCTGCCCAGTTTGCGCTTTTGGATGGTTGGCAGTGGTCCTGCATTTGATGTTGTGATGGATGTGTGTGTGTGCGTGTGTGTGTGTGTGTGTGTGTGTGTGTGTGTGTGTTTTTTTTGACAGTATGCGTGTATGGTATTGGTGTGGGTTTGTGTTTGTATGTGGTCTCTGCACATGCAGCAATATGTTAAAAGTGAAAAGCCAGTTTCTCAATTTTATTGATTGTCAACGTAGAAAGCAATCAGCGTAAGAGCACTCATTGAAAAATTAAAGTCGGAAAAGATAGATGCTGGATCCTTAATGTAATGCGATACAGCAGCCTCTCTCATTAAGTATTGTTGCAGTGTGCAAGCACCTTTTTAAACCAACTTTCAATAATGAAACCACCTGTTTTAAACCACCAACAAGGTTCTGTCCCTGCAGGACTAGGCCTTAAGGCCTGATATAGTCTTACGTAGACATACCTCCAAATCGTGTTGTTCTCTTGTCTCCTTTGGGGAGGTCTGGAGAATTTTCGATTAGCCAATTTGGCTTGGATTGAACCTGGACGGAGTGATGGGAGAATGTGCTCGCAATTTCATCGGATGTTATATTCCAAGAACCCCCCTCCACATCCCCGTAGATGATTGCTTGTTGTTATTTGCGTCGTCTTGACTCTTTTCTGATGAGGTACGACTATTTTGCAGACAGTTGTTGCTAGATTCTAGCTTTGCAACATTGAAGAAAATTAAAGAAAACCTGAAGGAAAAACAGAATTCTGTTTTGCCAGAAGTGTGCTCTATACATACATTCTAGCGGATGAAGACATTAGGTATTTGATTGGTTTGACGTGTCGCATGGTTTCACTCATTTCAAATGGGTTTCCACCCCTTATTAGCTACTTTCTGCAAAGGATTTCACCGGGCTTTTCCGAACGAGGAAAGCCTGGTCACAACGAGGTTAGGCCTGATATAGCCAGACGTCTTACAAGAGCTTAAGTGATCATGTTGTTGATAATCTAATCAATTTAAGAGTAAAGATAGCCTGATGACAAGCTGTTTAAAGCATTGTGCTTCAGCTCTGGTTATACAGAGCTACTGGTGGCTGTACAGTCCAGCACCAACACAAAATAAAAAACTTCTCAGGGTCTTCAGTCTTGGACCATTGTTGTTTAATGTGGTGTGTGTTAATGCTCTGCAGGATTAAAAGCCTACACACACCCAGGGACAGGAGTTGCTGACCCTTATTTCAGAGCGGTGCAGCAACAGCACAGTTCAGCACACTTCTGTTACTCTCAGTCCTGTTCGTCCATAATGTTTGATGATGTAGCCCTCAGTCAGCTCAACTTGTGCTTGGGGTATCAGAGGTTCCCACCGGATAAAATGTTCTTGTTTATTGAAAGAAATGTCACCGAAAACAACCATATCACTCTGCCCCGAAACCCTACTCTTGTCAGGCTTTGAAATTGGGAAGTGCCATGCTATCCGAAAACACAATTTTTCCCCCCCAATTTTTTTTTTTTCATTTTTCTATGAACTTGGCTTTCAGAGTTACATTTGTCCCGCTCACCTCGCCAGACTTGGCACTTAGAATGAAGCGATCTCATTGTTCAGCGTAAAAGAGTCTGTTAAGGAGAATTTTTAAGGTCAACTTTCTGTGCCGGTATGATATGGACTTGTCTGAGATGTGGCTCAATCAGAACATTCTCTGCACGGAGATTGCGCTGAAAATGATTGCATCCATCTGAATGACATTGAACGGATGGCATAATGGCAGCATTGCGCTTCAACCTGTTTTTTTTTTTGTCTATTTCAACTGATGAACTGATTGAGGTCTGATGCCTGTTTGTGATTCAAGAGCCAGGGTCGTTCTGTTTCCCTCCCTCTCTCTCTCTCCCTCCTCCCTCCCTCTCTCACTCCCTCCCTCCGTGCCACCTAACCATCAGAATGTGAAATAATGGTGTGAAGATCCAGACAACTTCCTACTTGTCTGAATGCAAATGTTGCTTTGGCTAGCTCTCCCTCCAGCCCCAACTCTGGGGACCAGGGGTTGTGGAGTTAGCATTCAGAGCACTCAGTGTCTGTCCAGCTTGTCCCAGATTGATTAAAACACTGAGACCTAAGTAAACCAGCTAGCCCTAGTCTAGGAAGACGGGTATCTGAGAGTATGAATCATACTTCCACTGCTTGCTAGCAGCTAGCTACAGTCCTAGAGCACACTGTGTGAGATTATGGATCCATCTCACATAAATCCTGCTCGGTCAGTCTCATCATGTCTGTTTTTTCTTGCTCATCATCGCCTTAAACAAATCCACAAATGTGGACGACATGAATATTTATTCAGACATTCGAGAATATTCAGACAGAATGCGTTTACTTCATTTCATTTCAATGACCAGTTGGACCCTCAACTCACTTACTGTCAGTCAAAATGCAGGCTATTTTGGCTAATGATAACAATATGCTTGAAATAATAGTCTTTCTCCTCTGTCCGTCTTGCCTTAAGGAGTTGTGCTGTGTTGTTTTGTTGTGAGCTGGTGAAGGTTGTTTAATAGTGTTGCTCAGACTCACATGGAATGACGAACGGCGGGTTAGCTCGCACTGTCAAGGGTGGCGTGTTGCCCCGGAAGCTCAGAGGGGGGAAAACAACACTTTGAGGTTTTTTTTCTTCTCCACTTCCTGCATGGAAGAGAGTGGATGGGCCCCGCAGCGCCATTCTGTCAGGACTTTGAAGTGTGGTGTTGCTAAGCACTATGGACATAAAGAAATGCTAAAGGGAGAGTGTCTCCATTCCGGTTCACTACAGTAACACTTGCTTTGTGTTTACCTGTGAGGCTCCCCCCCCCCCCCCCCAGGGCTCTTTTATCTCTCTCCCACTGTGGATCATGGCGTGTTCTGTTTGACTCTTGTAGGGTGTCCTGTGTTTTTGAAGTCTTTCTTAATTCATGTGAACCAAGGGGTTCTGTGAGGAAGTTGGCAGATACAACCATGGGTGTAGGTTTGATGTTATAGGCGTGTGTGTGTGTGTGTGTGTGTGTGTGTGTGTGTGTGTGTGTGTGTGTGTGTGTGTATTGTGTACATATTGGTTTCACCATTCAGAAACTTTTTATTCATACTCCCCCTACCCAAAAGTAATGGGACAGAATTATCAAATGTCCAAATTAAGCACTAATGTGTAGTATTTGGTGGACAATCCTTTGCATGCAATAACTGCCTGAAGTTTGCAACCCATTGACCCCACCAGACGCTAGGTATCTTCTTTGGTGATGCTCTGCCAGGCCTGTACTGCAGCTATCTTCAGTTCCTGTTTGTTTTGAGGTATTTTTGCCAAAAATCTTATCATCAGGAAATTAAATGCATGTTCAACTGAATTTAAATCTGAAGATTTACTTGGCCAGTCAAGATCTTTCCAGTTTTCGGCCCTGAAAAACTCCCTAGTTGCTATGGCAGTATGTTTTGGGTCATTGTTTTACTGTATGATGTAGCACCATCCAATGAATTTGGAGGCATTTGCTTGCACTCAAACAGACAAAATGTCTTCACAAGTTAGCAAGTTCTAGTGGCAGCTATACAGTACATGCCCAAACATAACACCCCCTGGACGATGTTTGATGTTGACAGATGAGGTGGTATGCTGTAAATCTTGGGCAGATCCTTTTTTCTCCACTTTCCACCTGCAATCACTCTGGTACACTCTGGTATTAATCTTACTGTATCTGTCCACAAGACCCTTTTCCAGACCTCTGCAGGCTTTTTAGGTACTTTTGAGCAAATTGTTACCTGACCATCCTTTTTTTTGTGGTTTGCACCTTGCAGTGAAGTGTCTGTACGGTAGTTTGGCTGTTGACGTTTACTGCAGATGGTAGTCTCTGAAATATTCACGCCTACCTCCTGGAGCGTGTTCCTGATCTGTGGGAGAGTTGTTTTGGGGTTTTTCTTAATTATGGTGAGCAATCTTCGGTCATCCACTGTAGAAGACTTCCTTGGCCTACCAGCCCGTTTGTAATTGCTGAGCTCACCGCTTTTGTTTATTTTTAATGATGTTCCAAACTGTTGATTTTGGCAAGCCTAAGGTGTTGGCTATGCTTCAGATTTTTCAGCCTAATAATGGCTTCCTTGACTTTCATTGACACCTCTTTGTTCCTCATGTTGACAGACACCAATAGCAAACTCCAAAAGCAAATCCAAAGCCTTGAATCAACACTAGACATTGACAACTCTCTTATGCCTGCACAAATGATGTGACGGAACACACCTGACTTACCAGAAACACCTGCCAAGCCAATTGTCCCAATACTAGAGGGGTACCCTAAAATAGCGGGACTATGCGTAAAAAGTGTTCAGTAAAATATGTACACAAATACCATCAAATAAAAGCTGATAATCTCTACTTTAACCTCATATTAATTGTTTAATGTCAAATCCACACATTTGGAGTGTAGAGCCAAAAGAAAATGCTTCACTGTGTGATTACTTATGCAGGGCATTGTATATACATGTTTATTCCAATAACATTGTTAATAGATAGAACAGAGGTTAAATATCAATAAGGTGTTATTTAATTAAAGATTTAATTTGGAATGGCCTCTCTTCAATGTCCAGAATGTATTAGCTTACAGGAATTTTGATAAGTCAAATAATTTAGTTGATAGACGGCGGAAGCAATTAGTTATGTTTTTAAATCCTAACTATAAGGATGGTAAATATGTCCTGAGAATGTCCTCTGAATGTCCCTAAACACTTCTAAGAAAGTTATTAAAGGGTTCCCAGAATGTACTCACAACTCAGAGAACATCCTGGGATATGTGGGTAGATTATGGTTTGATCCCTAATGATGTCCTGGAGACATGACTTTAACTGACCTCCTTTGGAGGTCCTGAGGAGATTTTTCCTTGTTTCTTTCTGATATAGCTAATGATACATATTGCTAAAAAGAGCAGAATCTCACCTTTATAATAATGCGAAACACCTCCCCACCCCTAATATTGAGTGAGTGACATGCCGTTTTACAACTGGAATCAAGCACTGGTAAAGAAAAGGCATCCGCTATATGGCAGCGGTCAGCGCATTGGCAATGTGGTTGGCAATGTTGTCGTGGTATTGGAATTCTGTGATATTACATTAAACAAAATACAATTTATACAGTAGGAAATATCAGGGGGCACTTTGGCAATTGGGAGGCTCCAAGCACTCGCTTGGGCTGCTTGTAGACTGGGCCAGCTCTGATCCTATAATTTGGCTTTAGAAAAAAGCTCTCTCTCTCTGTCTCTCTCTCTCTCTCTCTCTCTCTCCCCCCCCTCTCTCTCTCTCTCTCTATCTATCTATCTATCTATCTATCTCTCTCTCTCTCTCTCCCCCCCCCCCCCTCTCTCTCTCTCTCTCTCTCTATCTATCTATCTCTCTCTCTCTCTCTCTCTCTCTCTCTCTCTCTCTCTCTCTCTCTCTCTCTCTCTATCTATCTCTTTCCCTCCCTCCTGGTGGTGGCATCATGACACTCCCATGATGCTGAGATTAGAGGGTTGGTACAATAGGGAGACCAATCTCTTGATTTAAAGCACACAGACACAGACACACACACAGACACATGCACAAGTGAAGCTTAAGAGTATTAATTAACCAGGCCCAGTGAGCCGTTCACTTTATCTAATGAAAGAACGCCAATCATGATTTGGGATATAAAAGCATTGTGGTATTGTTAATGTTACTTGGCCCATGTGCCCAGTGGTAGTTCAGTGTGATGAACAAGGTTCCTTTGCCTGTGTATGTCTTTGTCAACAGGGATCTCGCTCTTGATCTTGTCCCCCTTTATCAATGCCATCACTGCCCTTCATTTCAGTTCTAACACTCTCCATCACTCGTATATATGTTTCTCTTCTCACAAATTTCAGGACAGAACACCCACCGGTGACTGTGTATTCTCAACAAAGTCGACACCTTATTCCTCAATGCTCAATATGTCTGACCCCCCTCCCCTCCCCCCCCCCCAGATGTTGGCATCCGACGGAGTCCAGGAGAGCGCTCCGGTGACCGTCACCGTCACGGTGATCGATGCCAATGACAACACGCCAACCTTTCCCAACATCTCCTACGGTGTCAATGTTTACACTGACATGGAGCCTGGAGAAACAGTATTACAGGTAATCAATAGCTGCTCGCTGTTTTCACAAACAATCCACTTACTTAGAGTAATAGTATTACTAACCTCATTTATTAATGGATTATAGCCGGAATAATTGTGCTGGCATGGCAGACTTTGTTTGGCTAAGCTCTCAGCAGGATGTTGAGAGCCCCCCGCGCATTTTCTGGGCTTGTTGGGGATAACCCCTGTGTTTCACAGTTCACAGTCAGACCAACGAGTTCAGTTATCGCTCTGACACGTACACACACACACACACTCAAACACACACACACATACATACACACACACACACACATTCACATAGTCACACATTCACATAGTCACGCACACACACACACACACACACACACACACACACACCCCACACACACTCACACACACATATACACGTTTGGCATTTCTATGACTGTGTGAAGGTGCCAGTGTCATCATTTTATCGTTTTTTTATGATTATTGTAATATACAGCAAAAGTCTCAGCTTTCCTACTCTGAATTCACTCAACGTTCCTGTCGTAAATCTTTAATATGTCCCAATCGAGAGACATTTAATTCTGTATTTGATATGTTAAAAAATATATCACCAATGAGTCTAACATTAACTTTCTCTCACGACATGAGATTCGGCATGTTTCACCATCCCCTAGTGGACCTAAGGACAGTTCTTGTCCGATTGGAGAATTATGAAAATATAATGTGACGGCGTATCGCTTTACAGCTGACAGCCATCGATGCTGATGAGGGTCCCAACGGGGAGGTGACCTACAAGATCCTGGCTGGAGACCAGGGCCACTTCGTCATCGATAACAGCTCTGGAGTGATCACCGTGGTCTCCGGGGTCGACCTGACTGTAGGGCGGTCCTACGCCCTGACCGTGAAGGCGGTCGACAACGGTCCCGAGGCGCAGAGGAGGTGAGGCTCTAGATACGGGGCTCCTTGGGGCCACTGGCGGGGGGGAGCAGGGTTGGCGGGGGGTGGGGGGTGGGGTTCGGGGGGGTTTTATTCGGGGGCCTGGGGGTTCGCAGCAGAGCAGGGAACGGTCTCACTGGGTCAGGTGCTTTTTTTTTCGAGCATTTGCCGCAGCAGCACTGCTCTCCGGACCTGGTAACCTCCATCTCTCTTAGATCGATAGTGTTCTGCAGGGGGGAACGGAGTCGGCTTCGGATATATCGCCTGGAACAATGTGCCGATATCGCTCACTGCATCAGTCCATCTGGCACGGGAAAGGAAATGAGAGGCTTTTCACAGTAATTGGCAATGCCTACCCCTCTGACTCAATTCAATCCTGTCGCCTTTGTGCCCTCTGCGATGCTTGGTGGCTGCAGGATCGATATTATAGCTCAACAGGCTAAGAAAAGAAACTGATTTTTACATGAGCAGGAAACATATTGAATGGAGGGGAAGAGGGCTGAGTTCTATTTGAAGAGGAGATACATTGTGACACACTGTGGGCAAAAAAGTTCTTTCGATTCAGGAAGTAAGGCTGTTTTGTGTACAGAAGGTTTTGTGCACAAGGTGGTGAAATGAGGCAACGTCTGGCTGTCCTTCTTTCACACATTGCGGAGGGCCGCCGTTTCCCATTGTTCCCGTGAACTTGGGATTTCAATTCATTGTCATTGTCACATATGGCAGAGCACCCAGCCAATGGCAAAGCACCCAGCCGATGGCAAAGAGAAGCAGCGCGCCTGTTATCCACTTACCCCGTAAGTCTTTGTTGTGAGAACGTCAAGGACAAATCAGCAAGATTAAAACGTGATGTGGTGATTAGGAGTGTTCCGATGACTGGGAACGGTGTACAAGTCTGGAGGAGCCATCTTGACGAGGCAGGAGAATAATCGGCACATAATAGCGGAGGCAGCAGGTGTGTAATTATTTGCAATGGCCAGATGGAGATAGAAAGACCATGGCACAGTGGAAAAACTAAAATAATTCATCGCCGAGTTTTCAAAGTTTCATGAGACAGAGAATTGACAATGGTAGCGATGGAGAAGATCCGGGCTTGAAAATATGCGTCCACTCATATATAGCCATTTTATTCATGCCACTGAAGGCTTTATAAAGAAAGCCATGATTATAGTCCCAGTGGGGGACGTCTTGAAAATTAAATGCTGTCTCCCATATGGCCTACTGAGATATCTTGGATATTTTTTAATTATGTACAAGTACCCTTCAAGGCTTTGTCTGTTGTACACAACTGTGATTGAATGAAGTAAGCATTCTGTAAAAGCATCTCCTTCAAGGTTAGAAATGTTTTTTTTCTAAACTCTATCAAGTAAACACTCAAGAAAGTCTCCATCTCCCATTGAATTGAATTCCCCATGTGCACTGTAAACTGGATTATGCCAGATTTAAGTCTGCACTCTGCAGTATATCTGAGACTAATTCAAATATTGGTTTAGCCTCTTTCTTGTCCAACGTACTGTGGCTCCAACATTTTTTGGAAGCAAATTGTTATTGATTTTCATACTCTCAAACCCAACACAATCAAAACAATCTGCAAAAACCAACTCTCCGCTGCATTGCACTACTGTACTGTTTGTAACCTGCCTCGACAGCTCAGGAAACAACTTCCCTTCTGTAAATACAAGCGCATCGTTGCCCTGTTTGACTTCTAGAGTTTCTCACCCAGAATCATTTTTCTCTCATTTCTGCCCCCACCCACCACCATCACCCCCACCCCCACCCCACCACCACCACCCCCACCCCCCAACTCCCACCACATCTGTCCCCAGGAGTTCCATCACCACGGTGTACATCGAGGTTCTCCCCCCCAACAACCAGAGCCCGCCCCGCTTCCCCCGCCATCTCTACAGCCTGGAGGTGAGCGAGGCCATGAGGACAGGGGCTACGCTCCTCAACCTACAGGTGAGTCCCTGCACTAAAGTATAGGCCCACTAGACCAGTACAGTATAGGCCCACTAGACCCCTACAGTATAGACCCAATAGACCACTACAGTATAGACCCCTACAGTGTAGACCCAATAGACCACTACAGTATAGTCCCTACACTACAGTATAGGCCCAATAGACCAGTGGTTTCCAACCTGTTTTCACTCAGAGCCTCCCATTTCATGTAATTTGCGACCCTCCCATTTAAAAGAAACAAAAAAAAAAGTATTTTCTCTATTACGTAAATCCGAAAAAGTCACTGTCTTAAGGTTGTTGGTTACCTGGTATAATGTTGTTCAGTTTCAAGCTGTCAGTAACCTGTTTTCTCTGAAAAATAATACACTCAGAATACAGTAATAACCCAGTACCTGCTAAAGTAACTCTGTACATTTCAATTAGTAATACATTGCTGTATGTAAATTACATGAAGACGGTTTTAGGCACCTTCAAATATAGCGGAACCAGATACGATCCTTGATGCCTCCAGTCTTACGTATGCTAAGCAGGTCTTCATTGTTTGTTGTGAAAATGCGGTTTTGATCTCGGCAGGGTTCCATTATGTAGGGGTTCCTTTACGTGTGGGATTGTCATGCTCTCGTTTCCTCTGAGTCTCTGTGAAAACAGAGGAATCGGCGTAAAACAGGACATGAAAGGCCCTCTCTGTCTCTCCGTCTCTCCAGGCAACCGACCGTGAAAGAGATCCCATTACCTACGCCATCCAGAGTGGAGATCCCCACCACCTCTTCCAGCTCTTCCAAACGTAAGCTTGTATTAAGACACCCCATGACAGAATGTATTAGCGTCCAGATTTTTTTTTTTTATCCCTGAAATTTCCCTGAAACAATTTGTGTTATTGTTTTCCCTTCCGTTGCAGAGAAGTTGATTTGAGTGGTGGGAGTCTACAGTACGGCAGAAGACTAGGTTTTTAATCTTGGGTTCGATGTGTTTGCTTTCTGATTCCTGAGGTTTTTCCGGATAATAACTCCAGCTGCTCCATCTTAAGTTGTCTGTGTTGCTCCTGGGGGCTGAACATGTACTGTTGATAAGACTTTCCTCAGCATCGGAAAAAATACATAATTAATAAGTAATTAAACAATTTTCTCAGTTTGAATAACAGATGAAGAATCTGAATAAACAGTTCTAGTCCTGAGGTCACCCCAAAACTCCACTCCACTGCTATTGGTGAGGGAAAAATATCACTGCTTTTGCTTCGAGTAAATATTTCCTTTAATCATTTCATAGATTTAATCAAACGGCGCAATAAGATTGGGTATGATTGCTCGGGGAGCACTTTTGTATGGTTAGCGGTGTTGGAAGCCCTCTCCTTCAGACTGCGAGTAGACAGCTATCCCTTGTGCTTCCCTCTTTCTCTCTCTCACTCTCGCTCTCTCGCTCACTCACTCACTCACTCTCTCTCTATCTCTCTCTCTCTCTTGCTCGCTCTCTCTCTCTCTCTTACTCGCTTGCTCGCTCTCTCTCTCTCTTTCTCTCTCGACTCCCCTTCTTCAATAAGCTGCTCACCAGCAACCGTACCTTCTGCCGTACCAAAGGCCACTTCAATCACTCCAAAAAGTCCAATCGTCATCAGCCTCTCCTGTTGCACATTTTCAGGCCCCCGGAAATTGCATACAGCACAACTATGAAATTTTAATAAGCCGACACCGTTCTCTTCAATAAGCAGGCAAATGAAAACAGTAGGGGACTCGGCTGGGGAGATCTAGATGGGAGAGGAAGCAGGGTCTGAATGACAGTCTCTTGTGGATAACAGGGCCCGGACCTCTCTCTCTCTCTCTCTCTCTCTCTCTCTCTCTCTCTCTCTCTTTCTCTCTTTCTCTCTCTTCTCTCCTCTCCCTCTTTCTCTCTCTCTATTGCAGATCAGCTCAAATGTAGCCTGCAGTAGTATATCACCCAGTAGATTCCCAGACCTGTCGTACTATCTTATTACTTTTGAATTTATGTGGAGCATGTTTTGCATAACATATCATAACCTAATACTAGCCCTGTGTCACGGTGTGTGACATTCTGTTGAGCAACTTTTGAATGTGATAATGCTTTCTTATTCACTGCCGTGTTTTTAGTTGGTGCTTAACGTGTTTCTGCTTTGCAATTGCCACAAATTCTATTCTAGGCCGTTGACTATTATGAATACAGTTCTACAAATTACTGCTCTGTATTAGTCCACGTATACGTTGGATAAAACTGGATGAGCAGTCAGCCTTAGAGGTGGTTTAGATCAAAACCCCACCGCCGGCTTACCTTCAACAACCTCAGAGGCTGAACGGATCAAATCTGTTGAATAACCTCGGCGCTCTGGTGCTTTTTTACTCTCAGATTATAATCTCCCTCAAAATACCCTCTTAGTCATTCAGCACTTTGAACCCCTCTCCCCTCTCCCATGCTGGATCTGAGCCTATTTATGCTACTAGCTGCTAATAATCCTGATCTTCCATATTCGCGTAGCATTATCATCATCCTTCATGTTCTCGAATGGAAAGATGTGTGTGTGTGTGTGTGTGTGTGTGTGTGTATGTGTGCATGTGCCTGGGTATAGTACATGCATGTGTGCGTGTACGTATGCGTGTGTGTGCGTGTGCTTGTGTGTGTGTGTGTGTGTGTGTGTGTGTGTGTGTTACACAACTCTCTCTAAGAATATCTCATAAATATACATGGAAGTCGTCGCTGCGTTAGGGAGACTGCTTTGCATTTCATTTCAACAGGGCATATGGTCCTCGCATGGCCCTTGTGCCAGGCAGATGTGTGGTGTGTGTAGGTGTGTTCCAGTGGAGGCAGACATCGAAGGACGGGCTCTTGTAACGCATGAAACCTCATTCCACCCCATGCATTACAATGAGCATGTCCTCTGATTTCTACGTCCGTCAGCCTCCCCAGGTGTGTTGGATGTTCTTGTCTGATCTACTTCTTTGATGCTTCTTTGACACTTTGATGCGTCACTTAATCATTCATGATCACTTTTAGAAATAAGCATACAAAAACCATGCGTAAGTAGTTTATATACTCTTCGTAAATCACTAGAGAGCATTTATTAACATGAACCAAGCATGTATGAGCATGTGTAACACACTCCTGAAAACATCGCAAAACCAGAAGTGGTGAAACATCGAGATATATGCCATTTAGCTGACACATTTACATTTGACATTTACATTTACATTTATGGCATTTAGCCTTTATCCAAAGCGACTTACAACAATACATTTGTTTAAGTAAGTGAATCATCTATCCAACAGTCATCATAAGACAAAGTAATCAATGGTCACACCAGGGGCCACTGGCAGTCGTAATGCCACAATGACACTTTTATCCAAAGCGACTTACATTGCAGTGAGTGCATACATTTCAGTATATATGGTCCCAACAGGAATCAAACCCACAACCTAAGCGTTGTTAGCGCCATGCTCTACCAACTGAGCCACAGAGGACCAGAGATGTGTGGTTACAGACACATTTCCCTGTAGCTGCTGTCAATTCCACTTTAGTTTAGGGCCCTTTGTCTGTGAGAGGAAGCAGACAGTCAACAGGTGCAGCGCTGACAGGAGAAAATCCTCCCCAGCATTTAACCACTCAAAGAGTGGAGCTGGAATTACTGCTGTCTGCATGCCAAGACACTTACATTACATTTTTGACATTTAGCAGACGCCTTTATACAAAGCAACTTACAACAAATACATTTGTCTAAGTAAGTGAATCATCTATCCATTAGTCATCGTAAGAAAAATAAATCTATGCGAGGACCAGGGACCATTGGCAGTCACAATGCTAGAAGAAGTAAGAATTATTATTATTATTATTAATATTATTATTATTATTCTGGATGAGCTGCAGAGGTCTGATGGTGGAGGCGGGGAGCGTGGCCAAGAGTGTGTTGCAATAGTCAAGGCGGGATCACAAGTGTCTGGACCAAGAGTTGTGCTGCTTCTTACGTGAGGAATGGACGTATCCTTCTGATGTTGTAGAGGAAGAATCTACAGGAGTGTGCTGTCGCTGTGATGTTCGCCACACAGGATAAGTTGTTGTCAAGGATCACCCCAAGATTATTTGCTGTCTGGGAGGAGGTCACAGTAGAGTTCTCTACTGTGATGGAGAAGTCTTGGAGAGGGCAGGCTTTCCCAGGGAGGAAGAGCACCTCAGTCTTGTTTAGGTTGAGCTTGAGGTGGTCGGCTGTCACGCAAAGACACGTGTTGCCACCTGTGAGTCAGAGGGGGGGGAAAGAGAAAGAGTTGAGTGTCATATGCGTAGCAGTGGTAGGAGAAACCATGTGAGGAAATGAATGAGCCAAGAGATTTGGTATACAGGGAGAACAGTAAGGGTCCTAGGACGGAGCCCTGGGGGACCCCAGTGGTTTGGGCTCGTGGAGAAGCCAGTGATCCTCTCCATGTCACCTGGTAAGAGCGATCGGCCAGGTAGGATTCAAACCAGGAGAGTGCAGAGCCAGAGATGCCCAGTTCTGAGGTGGAGAGAAGGATCGGGTGGTTTACTGTGTCAAATGCAGCAGACAGGTCCAGAAGAATGAGAACAGAGGAGAGGGAGGAAGCTCGAGCAGAGTGGAGGGCCTCCGTGACAGCAAGGAGAGTGTCAGTAGAGTGGCCAGCCTTAAAGCCGGATTGGTGAGGTTCAAGGAGGTTCTTCTGAAGGAGATGGTGAGACAGTTGGTTAGAGACAGCACGTTCAAGGGTTATAGATAAGAAAGAGAGAAGGGATACCCATCTGTAGTTATGGACAGCAGATGGGTCAAGGGTTGGTTTCTTGAGAAGAGGTTTAACTCTGGCTGTCTTGAAGGCAGCTGGGACAGATCATGTGGATAGGAATTGATTATGGTGGTAAGGAAAGAAAGGAGGTCTTTGGAAATTGATTGGAGAAGGGGGGAGGGGATAGGATCGAGAGGGCAGGTGGTTGCCCGCTTGGATGTGACCAGTTTTAGAATATCATCAGGGGAGAAGGGGGAAAGAGCTGATAAACCAGAGACCAAGTGTAGCGCAGTGGGTTTGGGAGGAGTGATTGCAGTGTTGGCGAGAGGTAATTTTTTCAAGTAGGTGACAAAGTCTTCTGCAGACAGGGAGGAGGAGATTTGGGGGGAGGTGGGTTGAGGAGTGAGGAAAATGTGGAGAACAGTTTCCTTGGGTCAGAGGCAGAGGATTGAATTTTGGAATGGTAGTAAGAAGCTTTAGCAGCTGATGCAGAGGAGGTGTAGTTGAGGAGGAGGGAGAAATAAGGTTTTAGGTCATCAGGGAGGCGGGTTTTTCTCCATTTCCTCTCAGCTGCCCGGAGCCCTATTCTACAAGCTTGCAGGGTTTCAGACAGCCAAGCAGCACGTGTAGAGGATTGTGCTAGCCTTGACGTCAGTGGACAGAGAGAGTCGAAGGATGAGGAAAGAGTGGGCAGGTGGGTGGAGGAGGCTGCACCTTGTGGTCGATAGATAACAACAATGTGAAGTTTGACTGGGGAGGTGACAGAAACAGCATGGAATTCGAAGGTGGATATGGACAGGTGTGACAGGGGAAGGACATTATGTGACCACTTAGGTCAGATGAGGAGTCCTGTGCCCCCCCTCGAACAGAGAGTCTAAGGGAATGAGAAAAGGAGTAGGCATCAGAGAGGGCTGCCGGAGTAGCTGTGTTTTCCGGTGTAATCCATGTCTCTGTGAGAGCAAGGAAGTGGAGGGACATGAAGCAGGCATGAGCTGAGATGGCCTCTGCTTTCCGGACCTCTGACTGGCAGTTCCATACTCCTCCCACGACAGTGAGGTCATGGTCAGTTGAGCATGGTGGGTGGATTAGATTAAAAGGGTTGCGAGGGGGGGGGGTGTAGTGTCTATGTGTCCTCCTGAGGGATGAAATAACAGGAATGGGGAGAAATATATTTCTCCCCATATATTTGACGGTATAGAAATAGAGGGTTTGTGGGCAATACAAGATGTAGGTAGCACTCAATACACTCAGAATAGTGAAAAAATAATCAATTAGAATGAAAATACCAATTACTTTGACCTTCCTCTAAGGCGTTCCTCGATGGACTCCACAGATTGACTCCTTCGTCTTTGTGTCAGGAGGCTGTCGCAGAGGCTGTCGCTCTTTGACCATCAGGATAGAAATTACTTACCTTACCCAGACCAAATTACCTTGGAGTCTAAATTGTGTGTATGTGCCTTTCTGCGTGTGTGTGTGCCTCTGTGTGTCTGTGTGTGTGTGTGTGTGTGTGTGTGTGTGTGTGTGTGTGTGTGTGTGTGTGTGTGTGTGTGTGTGTGTGTGTGTGTGTCTGTGGGTGTGGGTGTGTGTGTGCACGTGCGTGTGCGTGTGCGCATGCGTGTGTTTGTGTGTTATCCTGCCAAACTGCAGAAGTAACTCTCATCTGGGAAGTCATCTCCTTCTAATAGTGATAAGTCTATCAGACTCTTACTGTGCAGCTGGCCTCATGCTGATATCTGTCAGCCTATCAGCCACTTCAGGGCTGCAATATTTCCAGTTTACACAAAGACTCATTTTAAGACTCACACGTAGGAAACATAAAAAAAAAATATTCTTGTCTGCCTTGCAATGTTTTTGGAACAGTAATTTTGTGGTGAAATTAAATAATCTGAAAATGTTTCACAATATCGGATTTCAAACCAACATGACAGAATTCTGTTTGTATGTTTATCTCTGCATGAGATCCTTTTGATTACAATACCCTGAAAGCCTTTTTGCTGGTTGCTGGTAGCTGGTAGCGTGAGAGGTAATATTTTAAAACTGCAAATGGACTGTATGGAGAGCGTGTTGAAGAGAGGGCCCTGTGTCTCTGTCCTCCCCCAGGGTGGGGCTGCTGGTCCTGGAGAAGCCGCTGGACAGGGAGACCATGGATCGCTACACCCTGGTTGTCACCGCTTCAGATGGCCATCCGGATGGGGTAAGCCTGCCGTTTATCCATCCGATGTACCACGGTCATCTATCCACAGTGCATCCTTTTAATCCATCTTCTATGCCATTCTTTCACCCACCCAATGTTCGATCTATCCCATGCTATCCATCTATCCATACATCCAAACATCTATTCATACCATTGTACATCTGTTTACCCGTCTTCTACCTTATCATTATAGAGACACACGGCCACTTGTCTTTAATCCATATTTTGAGTGCCATAGGAAGGCTGTTTTGCCTATCAGAATTTCTCTCAGCCGTCCCTGAATATTTCCCAAAAGCCACTCGGCATGTCTACTGGAGTGGTGACAGAGTAAATATAGGCCAATTTTCGGAAAGATCTGTTCAGCCGTTTTCATTAAAAGAGATGCATTGTGTGTAAATGGAGCATTTTTTATAGCGAATGTTTTGAACCACAAAACAACAGCACAAAAAAAAATACGAGAGGCCCCTAGAAAATGTGGTAGTGTCATAAAGCAGTGTATTGAAATGTCTACAAGTTTGAATGTGCAGCGGTTTTCATTCAAGTCCATCTTTTGCAATTTTGCCCTCCCATGTTAATTCAATAGATAACATGTCTATGCTAATACATGGGACAAATACAAATCTAGTGGTCTGGTTTTCTGACAATTGATTGACTGTATCAACCAAATGCAAACCTACATAGACTATTCTTCTGAAAACAGTCTACTATAAGGTCTATTTCCTGTATTATTAAATATGAGGGTTTTTGAGAGATGCAAACAACATACCCAGTGCTGAGTGTAGCCTATGTTGTTTGAAGTACAATATTCCAGCAAAGCTACTGTAAAAGCTAGGAGTAAAATTGTGTTGGAAAACCCTGTCAGGTCAATTTAGAGTTATGGCACTCACACACATCACATTTCGAGGGAACTCTTTTGGAAGCCTTCTTTCTGAGAGTGTAAGTAAGTCCATTCCATGTCAGTGTGTGTACTTGGCCCCAGTGACAGTACAGTGTTTGAGATCCACATTACGCTGTTTGAATGGGATCCTGGCCAAGGAGTGGGAGTGATTGGTCTACATAATGACAATGAAGCGTGTTAGAATTATAGAGAAGAGGGGATAATTGTATTGTATGTACATCAGGATTAATATAGGTATTCAGCATGTTGTAATAGCATAAAAATAACATTCTTTAATATCTTACTGTGCACGATTAAGACACATTTTCGAACGGTCTGTGCAATAGATTTGAAAGTAAACTCACTTGTAACTGTACACGCCCAGCACATCACAATAATGAAGGCAAAACCTTCACCTTGACCGTATCAAACACCCCAATTCCGGAACATCTTCTCTCAACCCGGCGCTTAACGAGGAGGAAATCGTCCAATCGGACTCCTCTGACATCATTCCCTTTGATGCCATCTGTGGCAGGTGTAACATGGGAGCGCCCGTGACCTTTATGGAAATGAATACAAATGTCTCTCTCCTCTCTCTCTGCCACTCTCTGATAAGTGAATCACCTACCGCCCCCCCGAAGATTTAATCACACTCCACCCTAATTGGCCGGAGTGTTACTCTCCTGTTGTCGGCGTCGTCTGTGACTTTATCCTCCTTTTTTCTCTCTCTTCCTCCTTTTTTTCTCTCTTTTCCTACTTTTCCCCCCTCTCTCTTCCTCCTTTCTCCCTTTTCCTCTTTAAAAAAGTGCGGTATAGTCTTATGAAAGTCTAATGAAAAGGCACCCGTGGAGGAGCACTGTTGGAGGCTCTCTCTCCACTTGCTACCATTTTCCTCCACTCTGCGCTCCCTCGTTTTTAGTTTTACCTCCCGCCCCCTGTGCCCTCCTCGATTCTATAATTCTATATTTTAAAACACCGAGCAAAGTTTAAACCTGCCTGGGGGGGGGGTGTTGACCTTGCTAAATCAGGTCATTAGCGAGTCTGATAAATAGTACTTTAGGAGAAGCTGGGCTTTCAGTAGGCCTGTGGAGGAGGTGGATGGGGCCTGAGTTGTTTGAGCTGTTGAGTTTGACTTGCGTCTCTCTGGTGACATCACCTCCTTGAATGGGTCGTCTCTGTGTCTCTGCTGGTCCTTCGGGTGCGCCCCAGGGACTGAGGGAGCTACCAATACTATCTAACAAGGCCTAGAGCCATAACCCAGCCATACACTCACACACACACACACACACACACACACACACACACACACACACACACACAGGAGAACACATAATCCATGATTTAATAGTCGAAACGAACCGCATTACATACCAATAGTATTGATGTACATTAAGTTGCCTTATGCCTGTACAGTAATGCTGTAAATTCCTGTAAAATAGGAACTTCTCCTTTTTCACTATTTGATAACCAAATAAATGCTTCCAGTATGTCCATAGGACAGAATAGAATAACTAAGCAGTTACCAAATTACTATGATAACCCAATGTCCCAATGTTCAGTTATTCTCCATTTGTTCAGTTTTCTCATTACCCTCACACAACGTGTTTAAACGTGTTTTTTGTTTTGTTTTGTTTTTTGCATAATGAAGAAATCCCAGTTTCTTTCATACACGTCGACGCACGACACCGTTACAAAACAGCGACGCCCACGCATCCTCATTTTTTTTATTTCATTTCGGATTTCCTCCAACTGTGGTTCTCCTCCGGGTCGACAGCAGCAGGAGACGAGGCTTTGATCTTCCCTCGAAGCGAGAAACGTGTTGTGGAAAAGAGAAAGAGAGAAACGTCAGAGGGAGAGGAGGACACCTGCTGAGAGGACACCTGCCCGCCAGGCCTCATCCCTCTGAAGACCGACGGCCCCCCTGGGCCGGCTTATAATGGTTTAGTCCTCCCTGTAGGCCGAGGCTCTGATCTACAGGGTTCTAGTTAGTACAGCCTCATCCACAGTGACAGGGGGTTAAGGGGTTTGGACATTATTTCTGGTTGTTTTAGGGTACGCCATCATAAGCCATCATTACTGGAGGACATTGTTGATTTGTTTGTTTGGATTCATGTTAGCTTTTCCATTAGGGATGGCTTCCTGCAGTCCACACAAAACATGACATTGTGCAGAACAGAACATTATTCATAATTCCTGTGTGTCTGTGTGTCTGTGTGTGTGTCTGTGTGTCTGTCTGTGTGTCTGTGTGTGTGTCTGTGTGTGTGTCTGTGTGCCTGTCTGTGTGTGTGTCTGTGTGTGTGTCTGTGTGTGTGTCTGTGTGAGAGGAGGCTCTCAGCGGTTCTCTTTAGCTTGTTACCGTGATGAATGTGACTTTATGACACATGAAAACGACTGCAGGTCTCTGCTTTATTCAAAGCTATAATTGGTAGCTTTTTCTATTTCGGTGTTGGGCTTTTGAACAAAAGGCAAATAACCACCAATGCCATGGCACCCTCTATCCTGCCCTGACGATCACTGTATTATCTGCCCACTTTATCGGGCTGTTCTCAATGAGAAATGGTCGTGTTTTGGGCGGGCTATGTTTCTGTTTGACATTACCATTTCTGTGGAGAAGGAGGAGATTGGAGGCTCCTACTCTTTGTGTTTCATCGCGGAAACTCATTAATCAGCGTCAAAATGATGGCCGCGGGCCTTATTGAATGTCCTGCTCTGATACCGTTAGTATAAAAAAAAGTGCCTAATTGCCTTTAAAGGAAGAGAAATCCATCATGTTTGTGAAACTGTAGGAACTCAACACTCCCAGGCTAGTCAGTTCCACCATAGAGATGATACTTAAATAGTCTTGTGTGCCAGACGTGATGCTTCCCACAAATTGCGTATGCTCCCGGGCCGTACCATCTGGAGGGAGACGTCCAACTCCTACAGACGGATGGGGGAGGGACATCGTTCACACGCAGGAAATACACCTATCGTTATTCGTCTTCCGAATCTATCGTCGACGTCCCCCCCCCCCCCCGACACAATGAGTCGCTAACTTCTAGAGGCTTGCCGACGTCAGATGTCTGCATTGCTGTAGCAGATTTATTCCAAGTTCTAGAGAGTGCAATTTCCACCTTCTGCTCATTCTGAGCTGCCCACCTACCCAAACTCGTGATTTGCAATGACGGCGGATATGTTAGCTGATCACCCCCTCATACAATAGGCTTAATGGTACTGTATAATGGATTTCAGTGCAAGTGGAGTTTGGCCGAGTCTCCTACGACATTTTCTGTGTGATACAGTACTGCATGTACAATTGGCAAATGGACTCCCTGCATTGTAAAATAAGGTTTTAAACAGTGGATTTTTTAACAAAGAGGATTTCAGTATGATATAATTACCTGTTCTTATTGGCCTGTGCTGGCTTCCTGGAATCTGCTCGGCTTCCTGGTAAAAGTGGAGCCATTCGCGGAATACAGACAATACAGTATGGTTTATTAGATTAAGAGGAAAGCATCCGTCCTCCGATTTCTACCTCATACAGCCTTCCCTGCAGCACATATTCTGATTGCTACACAGAAGACCTGTTTCCAGCTGGTTTCGAAATGATCCAAATGCACTTAGTCGATATGGTTTGGTAGTTTTGTGACTCAAGTAAACATATTGACGAGATGCACACTCTAAAACAACCTCTAACTGCTTATTTTTGTTTTTCCACTGTTTCTGTCATATCATCAAACACTAAAATGCTAATTCTCTGAAGCCGAAGACATTTCTCATTCATCACTTGGATGTGAATGTAAATATGTCATCATCAGTATTGCACAAGCCACGTCAAGTAAACCATAAAAAGCGAATTTGTTTATGAAACCTTTCACTGGCTCTGAATGACGAAAACCGAATGTATTACCAAGTTTAACATTTAAATGTATTTATTCACTTCCAATCTTCAGGGACAGAGCATGACCATGGATTTGGTGCTTTTTCATTCAGTCTTATCAGACAAAGAGCTTCTCTACTGCTTTCCTGCTGCCAAAGGTCATCTTTCACAAACAAAGGTCTATTTGTCTTTGTTCATTTGATTCCAGACATCCACGACTACAGTGAACATCGTGGTTACTGATGTGAATGATAACGAGCCCGAATTCGACCCACTGCTGCCCCGAAACTTAACGGTGACAGAGGAGGAGGCTAATGCGCTTGTGGGCCAAGTGAAGGTAGGTCTGCCCCCCCCCCCCCCCCCCCCCCCATTTAAAAAAAATAATAATACACCCACGGCTGTTGACTCATAGCTTCACACACGACAGGGCCGACCCGAACCATGCTGTGCTGGCTCAGGTATTTTTCTGTTCACATAGTCCATTCCAACACTGTTTCGGCCACAGCGGTGGATGCCTAACCAAGCCAGCCCAGTACAGCTCAGCTTGGTTCAGCTTGTTTCCACTCAGTAGAGTGAAAAGGGTATTACAGTAATTCAATACTTGGTACTCTTGACCAAGGGTTAAGGAAGATCTGTCTAAGATCAGTGTAACCCGATCCATTCCAAAGGTGTGCACATTTCTGTCCCTGCTTAGTACGAACACACCCAATTTAACTGTTAACCTAATCATCAAATTGCTTTTAATCAACCACGGTATGTTAATGCAGGTTGAGAACAGAAATGTGTAGACACTCTTTGACAGGCTCTCAGTAGGTCCTCCGTACCAGGCAGGTCTGCTTACCTGATCTCCGGCGTGTCCCTGTGTTCCTCCATGACTGGGGGTTTCTCCTTAACCACTGTGTGCCTTACTCATTTGGCTAACTGTAATCATGCCCCCCCCCCCCCCCACACACACACAGAGGTCTGATGGACCCGGTGCCCAGGGGCCTGACTCTCCTCCATGCCCCGTGGGATCCCCCCCAGTCGCCCCCCCCCCCCCCCCCCCCCAGTTTGTGTGCCCGGGTGCCAAGTGCCCTAGAGCGGAGAGGGCCCATCTGATGGCACCCCCACCCCCGCCTGCTCCACTGTTTATCGTTTCCCAATTAAATAAATATAATATAAATAATTTGTCACCTTCAGGGACATCCCGTAATGAGTACCTTTGTACGGCTCTGTTAAGCTACGAGGAGTTGTAATTAGTGCCGTAGATTAATAGGGGGCTCGTGGATTGTTGGAGGAATAAGCAGGTGGGGGGGAGATAATGCAGGCAGACATCTTTTGGAGGAGTGTATCTGTCTGTTTGTTGTTGACGGCGTGTTTGTTTTGTACAGTGCACCGCTGTGTTTCAGAATCATTAGATTAGTGTTTACTTGAGTGAGGAAGACAGAGAGAGAGAGAGAGAGAGAGAGAGAGACAGAGAGAGAGAGAGACAGAGAGAGAGGCAGAGAGAGAGAGAGAGAAAGACAGAGAGAGAGAGAGAGACAGAGAGAGAGAGGCAGAGAGAGAGAGACAGAGAGAGAGACAGAGAGAGAGAGAGAGACAGAGAGAGAGAGGCAGAGAGAGAGAGAGAGAGAGACAGAGAGAGAGAGAGAGACAGAGAGAGAGAGGCAGAGAGAGAGAGACAGAGAGACAGAGAGAGAGAGAGAGAGAGAGAGAGAGACAGACAGAGAGAGAGAGACAGAGAGAGAGAGAGAGAAAGACAGAGATAGAGAGACAGAAAGAGAGAGAGACAGAGAGAGAGAGAGACGCCAGCCATCTGGGACGGACCGACTGATTGATTGATGGATGGATGGTAAGTCTCTTTTGACACTTTTGGCTGGTGTGTATAACGTTGGGGGGGGTGGGGGCACCTAGATTCCCCCAACCACACTCTCTCTACACCCCCCACCCCCCACCCCCCACACCCGCCCCAAACCAAACCAACATTAATTTCAATCCCAGGACATGGCCTCCAGTGAGGGAGATCTGGACACGCTCCAAACCCCCTAACACGGTCTGTACCGTCTCTTGCGGCTCGCCTGGAGCAGGACCGTGGGCTGCATGAAAAACCGCAGCGTGCCATCAGACGCATTTCTTAAAATTCACTCCCCGTAGACCACACACCAGCTGTCTCTCGTCACGACCAAACTATAAAAAAAAAAAAGATATTTAGGCCCTTTCGGAATTTGCGCAATAGCTTTCAAACCCGTATCAGATGATGAATCCCCTCCGATAGCATCACAGATTGTTGCGATTGATCAGCCGATTGTCCGCGAACGCTCTCGGTACATCAGCCGAGTAAGATTCGCGAGGTCTTGTCTAGCTACTCCACAGCAGGCCTACCGTATAGGCATACTGCTTCTGAGAAACAGTAAAAAAAAACAATCTCTCGGGTGTCTTCGTCAAACTGTACCCGAGTGACTATTGGTGGAAAAGTGGCTACCTGAATTATAAGTATGATGGGGTTTTTATTTTTTATTTTGATGGAACACGCCCGTCCGTGTCAACGCAGCTGTTTGAAGTTGTCGGGATGTGCCGCAACAAGTCGCAGACCGGCTGCCAGACAGGGCCGTTTGTGTGGGGAGTGTCAGCGAATGTGATAAGAATCCATGTCGTAGTCGAATATGCTGGCTAATTGGACGCGATGGCCAGGACTTGTCTTGTTTGCTTCCATTATCTCCTCGATAACACAATCTGCGGCACCCATCTTTACTTGGCACAGGCTGCGCTTGCCGACGCGGCGTTCAGCCTCTGTTTATCAATGCCAGGGAGAGAGAGAGGTAGA
>NC_139670.1:16258007-16305240 GCF_951799395.1 Argentina silus | reverse complement strand
CCGCAGAAATTACATTTTGCTCTCCGTAAACGGTCGATTTCGCAAATCCGCCCGTCCCACCGTGGCGAAGAGAGTCAAGACGCCCTTAAGGTGTCTCTGCCTCATCACTCCCACAGCAAATATTATTTAGAAGTCAATACTTAGGATTCATACGTGATCTCAGTCGATACTTAGGATTCATGCGGCGTGGCGTCCGTGTCTGATTATTTCGAGCTGTTTTCACGGTAGCCTCTTAAGAGTCTTAGAGAGACGATCATGTGTTGTGGTCACGGGAGGTGCGGAAGGGCGGAGAGGAGAGGAGAGGAGAGGAGAGGAGAGGAGAGGGGAGGGGAGGGGAGGGGAGCGGAGGACAGAATGGGAAAGGAGAGGAGTGGAGTAGAGGCTAAAGGAGAGAAAAGGAGAAGGGAGAAGAGGAGAGGACGGAAAGGGAAAGGAGAGGAGCGGAGGCTAGAGGAGAGGGGAGGAGAGGAGAGAGGAGCTAAGAGAAAGGAGAGGAGAGGAGAGGAGAGGAGAGGAGAGGAGAGGAGAGGAGAGGAGAGGAGAGGAGAGGAGAGGAGAGGGGAGGGAAGGCATAGGGAGTAGAGGAAAGGCAGAAAAAGAAAGGAAAGTAAACAGCCAGAGACAGAGAGAATGCCCAGTGGAGGTCTATACCCCTGGAGACCATCTCTGACCCCCAGGGCATGGCAGGCCAGCTGAGCCCCTCTGATACTGGATGTACCCACTCTGCATGAGCTGGAGGCCCTGGCACTCTCCCTCCCTCCCACTCCCCCTCCTCTCCCTCTTCCCACTCTCCTTCCCCTCCTCTCCCTCCTCCTCCTCCTCCCCTGCCTCAGATGTATGTAAAGTATTTCTGAGATGACAGGAGAGGCCAGTTCTCAAGCAGAGCTGTGAGAGGAATCGGTGGGGGGGGGGGGGGGGGGGGGGTGGGGGGGGGGGGGGGGGGTGGGGGAGGATAGACGCCACCACCACTTACTGCCTGCATGCCTGCCTGGCACGTTGCTTCTCCTACAGCACACAGAGAATTCCCCACCTGCCCTTTTCTCTCTTTCTTTCTCTTTGTCTCTCTGTTTTATATTTCCTCTGTCTCCCCCTTTTTTCTCCCTCCCTCCTCCCCCTATCTCTCCCTTTTTTCTCTTTATCTCTCTCTCCTTTCTCCTTCCCGTTGTCCCATCAGTCTCTCAATTCAATTCAATTCAATTCAATTCAATTCAATTCAATTCAATTCAATTCAGTTGGCTTTAGTGGCACGAACAAACAAATGTTTACATTGCCAAAGTCAAAAACAGTCACAGATAAAGAGGTAAGAACAATCTGAAAGTAAAGACGAATATTAAGAGTCTGTCTCTCTCTCTCTCTTCTTCACTGTGACATCATTGTTCTCGGTCCCATTCCAGGGACTGGTTCTTTGACGTCAGTCCTCTAATCTATTCAGATGTTGAAGATGTCGAGACTCAACCCCCTTCTGATCCAGTTTTTTTTTTTTTAAATAATCCTATATAACATGGCCTGGGATGGTCAAGTGGTCTAGCACCGTGGTCTAGCCTACAGTACACACAGCTGCCCATGGTGGCATGGGTTCAAATCCAGCCCGTGCCCTGCTGACATACCCTCTCCTCCTACTTTATTCTGCTGTCTCTATCCAGAAAAATAACTTGAATATTCAAACAAATAACCTTTAAACTCTTATATAACACCTCGCCTGAGATGAATTAATTATAGCGTAGCGCTGGTTTTCTGAAGCCTTCAACCTTGTCAATGTCTTCTTGTCGCTGGTAAATGCATGCCGTCATTGTGCGTAATGATAGAGAAGCTCATCTTGCTAATGAGGAGAAGGTAATCCCACGGTGGTTGGGCTTTCGGTATCAAGAGTTCAATTACTCCTCTAATTTTCCATCTTGCCTAATAATGTTAAAAAACAGATATGCAATTAACACACAATCCTATAAACAGGCTAGACAATCAGTATTCATTAAACATCCCTCCCTCGAGAGAAACTGTGTGTTTGTGTTTGTGTTTGTGTGTGTGTGTGTGTGTGTGTGTGTGTGTGTGTGTGTGTGTGTGTGTGTGTGTGTGTGTACATTGGTGCGCAAATTAATGTGTGTTAAGTCCTTTCCCAGCCAGCGGTTTTTTGAGAGAGTGACCTCTGTCCTTCACCCTGGCGGCAGCAGCAGATGGTGTACAGCAGTCCCAGACTCACTGTCAGATCTGTCTGCCCCCTGCCCCCCCCCCCCCCTCCCCACACACACACACACACACAGACACAGACACAGACATAGACAAACACACAGTTTCTCTCTTTCTGTGATGTTTAATGAATACTCACCATCAGATCTGTCTGCCCCCCCCCCCCCCCAACACACACACACACACACTCACCCCCCACTCTCCCACCACGGTGACTCTGCCCTCACCCTGCTGCGCTCAACCACACACTGCCAAGTACTGCCCAGCCACGGCTAGACTCTCACGGTGAGACTTGACACGACTTCAGACGAAGGATAAGTTGTTGAAAAGTGTGGCCCTTTTTTTGTTGTTGCCCTCTCCCGTTTACATAAGGGAAAATAGTCCCGGCGAGCTTACTCATGACTGGCTATTGACTCGGGAAGACTAATCTCCTATTAGTTAGAGCAGGGCTGAAACGTCGATGGAAGAACTTTGTCTTTTGTCTCCTGCCAGCTCTAAGCCACTGGGCAAATGGTGGCATGCATCTCAAGAAAGCTGTACAGGATTATTTTATTCCTCCATCAAACTCTCTCTCTCTCTCTCTCTCTCTCTCTCTCTCTCTCTCTCTCTCTCTCTCTCTTCTGTTTGCTGTGATCCCTCCCTGTCAGACCAGGGATTTAGGCCTGGGCTCTTGGAGTACACTATATTTTATTTTTATTTTTATTTTTGCTGACTCGGCGCTTGATTTATTGAAAATGAGCAGCTATTCCAGAACAGAACTCGAGTGCCTGCTTCAACGTTTCATCGCTCTGCATCAAGACCATGACCACGATTTTAGAATTTATGCATAATCACTCCCATAATGTTTGCTTTGAAAATCCCCCTCTGAATCCTCTGGGGGTTTTGAAACTCCACTTAACATCTATGAATGCACAGAAAGGCATTTGTCTGATTTGACAAGCTTAACACAATCGTTTTCACTGTTATCACAGGAAATGAGCTGGCACGCACACAAATGCTGTTTATCCGCTTTCTAATGAAACTGTGACTCTGTGAATCCATCTAGATAAGCCAAGTCATCTGCGTCATTGAACCGAATATGATAAGAGTACGTTTGACTTGCCAAACAACAAAAGTGAGTGAAATACTTTTTGGAGTTAGTTAGTGTCATCAGCCTGGCTCTTCTGACCTGCTTGGTATGGGGGCCAACTTATGTTGCTCTGGTGTTCTGCTTGTGCTGCCCTATTCTCAGAGCATCTGTCAGCTGTTAGCTCTTCACACTCACAACCCACATCTCACGCTTCTGCATGAACCAATCTTTTTTTATTCAGAATTCATTATTCATAAGCCCTCGCTTCCACCGTTCGAAACTACAGTACACCCCCCAAATTTGAGCTTGTATGAAAGTGCCCGACTCCGCACGTTCACAACTCGACTTGAGATTTGGGGCTTGATGAAAAGGTGCGACTGCCTCGGTGCTTTGCAATTAAGTCTGCAATTAAGTTGTCTCCCTGTCGTTAAAGGAGGGACTCTGTGAAGTAAAGTGAAGGGAGAATGTTGAGAAGAAATGTAGAGATGTAGAAAACAGCATGTTATTATATCAATGATAGCGTGAGATAAGTTTCTACAAATGAAATACTTAGAGAGATCAATTCTAAAAATAGAGATTATATGATTTAAGCGTTATGGAGACATAGAGAGAGTAAGCATGTCTGACTAGATTATCCCGTCTGTCTCTCCAGGAGCGTGAAGCATCCTTCTCTCGCTCGACCTCCTTCAGAAACAGGATGTATTTTCTTCCCAAAGCTTCAAAAATAAATCAGAGAATCGTTTATTTGGGTGGATTTCACACTAAACCCAAGTGAATCCGCGTCCATTTACTGTGACGTTTATGTTGTTGGCAGATGGATTTGTCGGAGCCAAGTGCCTCCGGGGGGGGGGGGTTTCGCTAGCTAGCCCGTAGGTGCTACTTCTCTCCTCCTCTCATTCCACCGCCCCCCAAATCCAGACATCCAGCAGAGTCGCCATCTCCAGCCTCCCTCCCTCTCTCTCTCTCTCTCTCTCTCTCTCTCTCTTTCTACCTGCTAAGGCTACACATGAGCTCACATAGAGGCCCCTCAGATTGAGAACAACAGAACAATTTCTGTTTCCAGCTGGGTCCTCTGGGAGTGCGGGAATACAAACCATTCATGTCACGCGCTGTGACTCAGTGGCAAAAGGGAAATACTGTCTGCTGAAATCAACTACGCGAGCAAATGAATTGTTCGCTCTCATGTGTTCAGCCTAGATCCGTGGTGCTACTTAGCATTTAGTGCTAGTGGGGTCTTTTATGTAGGTGTCTAGGTGAAAACTATAGGTGAAAAACATGCAGAGGGTGTGCATACATGTACTGTTCATGTAACCCACAGGGTTTGAACCAAGGACCTCTTGCATGGATGACCCCGACCTAAACCGTTATACCAACAGAACATACTCACAGTAGAAAGGCTTCCTCTGGGCTTACAAGTCTCAGGCAGGGCTACTCATCACTGAGCGTGGTTCTATATCAGCTCTGCCACATATACGTGCCATCGCAATGCTTAGATATGTACGCCCGGGTCCTGATAGTCCTGGTTTTGACCCACAGTGTGGTTCTCCTATCATTGTAAAGGTATATACAGGAAGTATTGAAGTGTGTTCTTGTCTTCGTAGGACACTCCTGCAAGCCACATACGCTACAGACTGGACCTGGATGAGTTCCCCTACAGCAGCAGTATCTTCGACGTGGACGAAGACTCTGGCAGCGTCATCACCCGAGTCAACCTCAACGAGGAACCCAACTTGAAGTTCAGTGTGAGTAGAATGCATCTCAAATCACAGATTCTACTGTCTGCTATGCTTTTCTACTGTCTGCTATGCTTTACTACTGTCTGCTATGCTTTTCTACTGTCTGTTATGCTTTACTACTGTCTGCTATGCTTTTCTACTGTCTGCTATGCTTTTCTACTGTCTGCTATGCTTTACGGAAAAATAAACACAACACATCGAGAAGTTGGGAGACATTTTCCGAAAGATTTAGGGGGGGGGGGGGTGGGGGTTTCTGCAGCATCATTGAGTTGAGGAAGTGAGCGACCACTTCCCGTTTGATGAATCCATGTCATTTCCTGTGCAGCTGGTGGTGATTGCCTACGACGACGGGGAGCCGGTGAAGGAGAACAGCACCCTGGTGGAGATCACTGTGCTGCAGCCCTCCATCATCCCCATCTTCACTCAGGAGGAGTACAGGTACCAAATAGGAACATTAAACGAACAACATTAATGAGGGATTGATTGATTGAAGAGGGATTGCCTTGATTTTCCTCCTCCTCCTCCTCCTGATAACGAGATTTGTTTCTTGGAGGTGAGGTTTGATGTAACATCCCAAGCACAACGTACACACGTGTGTAAATGAGAAGCGTCTCGCGTCTCCGCGAATCAGGATAGATACTCACAGAGTGACTTTTCACAGCTCTCTACTAGGGTATGGAAGTGGGCTTTCCAATGTGTTTTCCAGTGGGGTACAATCATCTTTTAATAATAATAATAATAATGAATTTATTTTGTGCCGCACTTTTCTCAGTACTCAAAGACACTACATTCCATGGAGAGAACAAGAATAGATTGATACATAAAAAGATACATAAAAAGATAGCACAAAAAAAAGATAGCACAACTTTGATGTGGTTTGGAAGAGTGTTCTAAAGAGTGGGGGCTGCAACGGAGAAAGCCCGGTCCCCCCAGGGACAGTGTTTAGTCTTGGTGATGGGGACAAGGAGGTTGGCATTAGCTGACCGGAGACTGTGGGTAGGGGTGTGCTGGAGGAGGAGGTCAGAGAGTTAGGAGGGTGCCATGTTGTTGAGGACTTTGTAGGTGGTGAGGAGAATATTAAACTCTCTGGAGTTGGTTCTAGGAAGCAGGCAGGCAGCTGAGTTCTGAACATGTTGGAGTCTGTTGAGGACTGTTGGTGGCCCCAAATACAACAATGTTGCAGTAGTCCAGCCTGGAGGTAACAAATGCAGGGATGAGGATCTCTGCATCACTGAAGGACGGGGAGGGTCGGAGACGGGCAACATTCCTGAGGTGGAATGAGGCAATTTTAGCCATGTGTTATTCAGTTGTGATCTGTGTGTGTACTGTAAAATATCAACGCAAATGATATGACAGTATCAGATGTGCAGAAAGTGCTGGGGTGTGATTTAGGCAGAGTCTGTCTGGGTCTGGTCCTGGCCACTGTCTCAGTATTGTGTGGCTTCTCTAGCAGTAAGAATTCATATGAATGATCTAAACACAGGAGCAACTTTACAGCAAGTCCTCCCCTATGCTCTGTCTTTGTCTTTCACTCTGTCAAGTGCTGCACTGTCCTGTAAGGCATTTATCCTATATTGTATCGCCTATTATAGTTCATGGACAAAAGAGTTTTTGTAAGAAATGGACCTGTAAATAGGAAATCACCTCAATCTTGGCCCTCCTCAATAAGTTGAGCTAAAGTGCTGTAGCATTGCCCTTGTGCTTTATTGATGTTCTTATCAAAGCTTCTGTGCTCACTCCAGAGGTCATGAGAAAATAGTATAATAAACCACCATGGATGAACAGACACAGATAGAGTTTCAAGGATGAAGATCTTTATTTATCCATCAAGTTTTCCAATTATTTTTCTAAGTAAAGTAAAGGTACGCATCACCCTTGTCAGCAAACTCGCTCGGGAGTTCCCACTCGCTGTGGAACGTCCACGCCGTCTTGTCACTCAATCCAATGTCAACATTGTCAGTTAGTCCATTTTCAACTTTGTCAATCAGTCCATTGATAAACTCATCAATCAATCCATCCTCGATATCGTCGGTCAGTCCACTGTCGATTTCATCAGGAAGTCCATTGCCATCCTTGTCGGTCAGTCCATTATAAATGTCGTAGATCAGTCTTGGCTCTGTCTTGGTCTTTGGTGGCAGATCTGGCACGCCGGGCAGCTGCCAGTCTGTCTGAGGTTCAGACTTAGAGGTTGAAGCCTGTCAGAATGAAAAGAGAGGTGGTTGAGTTGCGGTCAGAAGAACAGACACAGCGACTGCATCCGTAGATATCTGTCCCTGTCTACAACACACACAATAAGAGTCAGGGTCTCTCACCTGGACTGATTTCATGGATTGTGGAGAACCTGGCCTGATTTCAACCCCAGGGGTCTGTTCCTGCTGAGGGTTACCTGGCCCTGGCTGTCGAGGCAGAGAACACATCAAAGTGAGATAAGTTGTTTGCTTAACAAATATTATATTGCAGTAGGTTTGGTGATGTTGGCTTACAGGTCTTCTTCTCCGGGCTTTAGGGTCCTGGGGTGACTTTGCTGTTTGACCTCTTGTCCTGTCCTTTTTTCTCAGATGACGTCTTTTCCCTTTTCCCTTTTTTCCTTTGCCTTTGGGTGTCGATTTGTTGTCATTATATTTGTTTTCCTTCCTTTCGTTATCGCCTCCAGAGAGATGATCAGTGTCTGTAGAAATCATTCGGATACAGAATTGTTGCTTAGGAATAACTTATATAACAAGATAAACTTTGTTCTGCACATTTCACAAGCAGAATTTAAATGTGTATCTGTAAATGACTTAAGACTCCTCATAACACTTACCGGTATCAGAGTTATCAGAGTGAGAGTGTTCAGACTTAGAGCGGCTTTGTATCAGACGTGTGCCTCCACAACAGGTTAACAGTGACAGCAGTTGAAAAAATACTACAACGCTCTGTCCACTCTTCTTTCTTCCTTTCTTTTCTTTTTTGGCCTCCTTCTGAGGTCCGTCTACTTCTGGAACCTCCGTTCCGCTTGGGGTCTGACCCATAGCGAGGTCTAATAGTTATTCTGTAAAACAAGGAATTATTAATCTACTATAATTCGAGATAGTAGTGTGTGTCCTTGAACAAGCAAACGGTGCTCTGTCTGAAAACTCTGGAACCTTGACTTTTATGTCTTTTCATCACCATGGTGATACACACTTTTCGCTTTGGTCATTATGACATCATAATGGTAGGTGGACATATGATGTTACAATGGCACCCCTAGTAAGGTGCCATGTGACATTATTCAGTTGTGATGTGTGTGTACTGTAATATGTCAACGCAAATGATATGATATGTGCTGAAAGTGCTAGGGTGTGATTTAGGCTGGGTTAGGGTTAGGGTTAGGGTTAGGGTTAGGTCTGTCTGGGCCTGGTCCTGGCCACACTGTCTCAATATTGTGTGGCTTCTCTAGCAGTAAGAATCCATATGAATGATGTAAACACAGGAGCAACTTTACAGCAAGTCCTCCCCTATGCTCTGTCTTTGTCTTTCTGTCAAGTGCTGTACTGTACTTTAAGGCATTTATCCTATATTGTACTCTAACCCTAACCCTGACCCTGTAAATAGACTATGATCATAACCATAATGGTTAATTAATGACGATTATTTTGTCCATTTAAAATGTGTGTGTACAGTATATCATGCAAGACTCTTGCATGATTGCCAGATGGAGGATTTTTCTGCGTATAAAGATCAAATAAAATACTAAAATACATGTAAAATGTCCACTTCCCTTTTAAAAAACATTTTTTTAAAAGCTTGCACACCTATCACTCAATCAGGACTGGAGAACTATAGTATTTGTAGTGCGGTGTGAGTCATGTTCAGAGCTTGCTTTCTTCTTCAGAGTAGATTTGTATGAAACATCTAGTCTAGATCTGTCTCTCTAAAAAGCCATAAACCGCCAATCTCCAAAATCCCCACCTTGGTCAAATAGCCAGAGCGGATGAAAGTGGAGGCGCTGACCCACCCTGAAAGGTCACTGATGTACTTTATGACCGTGCTTTGTGTTTTTATGAGGTCATTCGGTCATAGCAGGTCTTTGCTCCTCTGGTTGGGTAGTAGATACTACAATCCAGCATTTTCGAAGGTTAGCATTGGCTAGCTGCTTGTTAGTATTCAACGCTTTCATGCTTCTTTCTGTAGATGTCAAGGTATTTAAAACAAATCTATGGGTGTTATTTTAGGAATGGGGGTTAGAGGCAAGAGGAATCTGTTAGTGAAGCTTTTATTGTCGCATTTATGAATATGTATAATGGCTCCAAGCGAGTGTGCGCGCAGCGAATGAACTGTACTACGCTATGTTGTTTTCTCAAAGGGTAGAGTGCATTCGCTCTGAATACATTAGCTTTTTTATTGAATTAAGTGTTGTACATATGTGAGATTGGGGGCTAATTAATTCAGCTCTCATGGCTTTATCCATTTTAGATGGATAAGCATCCTGCAGCTCTGGCTCGCTAAATGGCTAATATAGATTTTCATAATGAAAAGAAAAAAATTTGCAGCCGTGCTGCTTGAAGCGGCTTTTCATGCGAAATAGATTTTTCTCGTCGAACTTTGAATAATAAAAATTAAATCCTAAAGCTAATTTAAAGTGGCTTCATGACGCATTCTGTACCCCTTTTCAAAGCACACGACTCCTCTATCTGCCTCCTCAATTGATCAGGTGGTCTTTTGCCAGTGGTCTTCAGTGGAGTGTAATCTTCCAGTGGAAACGTGTGTAAGCCAGCTCTGTAACAAGCCGGCCCTTATCTGTTGATTGATAAATGCTGCTGTATACAGTGCCAAGAACATGGGTGATGAAAGGCCTACAGTTGTGTGTGTGTGTGTGTGTGTGTGTGTGTGTGTGTGTGTGTGTGTGCGTGCCTGTATGGTTGAATGAATGCCACGTCCTACACAGCGGTAGAAGGTCGCTGATCATAGTAGCTTAGGGATGACAATAGCTGTTGGTTTGTATCGTCGGATCAGCTGTTAATCAGAGCCTGTGGAAACATTAGCCAGGTGTGCCCCCCCCCCACCCCCCCGCTACCCAGCCAATCAGCTCGTTCTAATCTACTACACCCCGGCACAGCCGCTCTGGAGAAATGGAGTCTCTCCTCCTCTCCTCCTGTCTTTTCCATCCCCCTCTTCCTCCTTCTGTCCTCTCTCTAGAATCTCCCTCCTCCTCTCGACTGCCTCCCCCTCCTCCTTCTCAACACCCCCCCCCCCCTCCCTCCCTTCACCCCCCTCATTCGTTCTTCTCACTCCTCTTTGTTCCCCATCTCCTCCATCTCCTCCATCCTCCTCCTCCTCCATCTCCTCCTACCCTCTCTGCAGCCCGGGCCCTGCTAAACTGCTCCACCAACCCCCGCCCCCCCCCCCCCCCCCCCCCCTCCAATCTAGCACAGCACAGCACAGCAACTGCACTGCTACAAGATAGACAGAGCCTCCCTCCCTCTCTCCTCTCCTCTTCCTCATTACCTCGTTCTCTCCTCCCCCCCCACCACCCCCCCCACCACTCCCCCCACCCTTCCACAGCCCTGGATACTTTCTCCCCCCCCACCCAGCCCCAGCCTTCTCCTCTATCCACCCCCCCCACCTCTCCTCTCCTCTCCTCTCCTCCTCCCTCCCTCCTGCCCCCCCTCTATCCGTGCGGCTCTCTCAGGCACCAATCATCTGCTTAATTCTCTGCCTGTGGTCTGAGGGCTCCCTGTGCTCTGCCCATCACTGACTGCACATCAATAATTCACCGTCGACTCACAATCGCTTATACTCTCCATTTCTGTAAAAAAAGACTAAATTAGGTCTTTTTTCAGACATTGCTACTATAAGGTATTTCTTTATTCCGTATTAACCGAACCTGTGTGAGGCGTTACGCAAGTGGAACGGAGTCATGTTTGAGATGTGAAGAAGATATGACAAGTCTGAAACCGTCATGCCAGGACGTCAGAATCGATTGCGATTTTCTTAAGACGGGGCAGCTGTGTTTTGTGCTTCCCTGCTCTGGAGTTTTCGAGCTCTAGAGAACGTGACAGATGACGGACTCAAGGGAGAATGCAAATTGGAATCCGGCTTCTGTCTCGAGGCCTTCTCAGATGAGAAAGCTGCAGCAGCGACTACAACCAGACTGCTACAGTCAGAGTTCTCTCCTTAACGACCAGACTCGTAGAGTCAGTCAGACAAGAACCTTCAAAATGTCCTGACCTGTGGTCTGGGTTGGTCCAGTGGTCTAACACAGCAGCCTACAACCCACACATATTCAAAACCAGCCCTGCTGACTTATCCTGTCTTTTTCTACTTTCTGTCCAGTAAAAAATATGAGAGTGGACCCCTAGAAATGTCATGTTCTAATACATTGTATTGGATTTTGTTGTTTCTACGAGGTGAGGTTAACAGTTAGCTTCTAGATAACCGTGTGTCCAGGTGATCACGCCTTATTGCATTATGCCTGAACAAGAATCACTTCAACTGTGGCCTAGAGTGGCGGGCAAACCCAATTTAAGAAGGCTGCTGGTTGGGTGAACAACCAGCGGCGATGCGCCGCTCGTTTTGCTTTGGACAGAGCCGTTTAGCGAATGAGCCAATTCTAGTTTCCTGAGATTGTCTTGTAGAAGTTGAGCCAAAGTGTCGAGTACAGCGGAATCCCCCCTTCCAGGCAAAATGGCATGATGTTGGCCGCCCCAAACCTGCCGCCTGTGCATTTATCCACACCGCTTATCTCATAAAAAAAAAAAAAAAACACTTGACGAAGCCACAGCGCTGCGTTTCTCCCTAAATCACCTACGTGACGCCTCGCCCCACCGACGCCGAGGGGAGTCATTTTGACGATCGCAGCAATCACTGTCTCCGTTTTTTTCTGCTTACCTCCCTGGATTTCAAAATCTTTTTTTTTATTTATTTTTTAAATATATATATATATATATATATATATCTCCTATTCCTGGTTCGTGAATAAACATGAGGGAAAAACTTATCATCCAAGACAAGATGGTGGCATGGCTGCATGCATCCTGAGTCCCCCCACACAGGCGTGTGTGGCTTTGAAGTAGGCTCTCCTGTGCCCTCCGAGAAATTGAAAGCGGAGAACCTGTCTTGGGATTGTTTACTTGCTGTTACGCTGTGTTGCGACTTTGTGGGAGACATGGCAGCCGTTTGATTGGCTCTGTGAATACTTGTTTATAAGCCTGTTGAATAAGAGCAGTCGACAACAGCCGTAAGGCCAGCTGCTGGTGGTGTGCCAGTAAGCTGGTAATTTGATTACATGCGGAGGTAGATGATTAAGCGGTAATTGGATGATTGTTAACGATCGTTTGTCACTGTTGGCCTCTAAGTCATGGCTATGTGAAGGTAAGCTCCGTGCTGTGTGTCTAGAACAGAGGGTAGATGCAGCTGCAGATACTGTAGTGTGCGTGTGCGCGGGCATGCGTGGGTGTGGGTGTGTGTGCGTGCGTGGGTGTGTGTGAGTCAGAGTTACTTTGCCTATCCTCTTGCATTCATTCTCATTGGGTTTGAACAGGCAGAGGCTGTGCCTCTCAGGCTGTCTGCCTGTGTCCCACTCCCATCCCTGGAAGAATGAATTACTTAATACCGGACTGGTTTAACCCCCTGGAGTGCATCACAGCAGACTGATTAGTTTCCTCACAGGGAATAATTGCCACAGCCACTCCAAAGCCCAAGATGATGATTCCCACTACACCTACACTGACACCACACACAGACACAACAACACTGTTTTGATCCTCTCCCTCCCAGTCCCTTCTGAAGGACCAATATGGAGGTTGCCATTAACACTGTTTTGATGAGGTTAAATAGTGCAACACCCTTAAATATGAGTGTTTGGTTTCTTTGAGAGGGGTGGTCTCTGGGTTAGCGGGCTAGTGGTCTCTCTCTTTTCATGTGGAGTGTTTGTACTAATGTCGGTCAGGGTGTTTTGCAATGTCACACTCCTCCGTGAAGTGAGGCAGTGCGTTGTTTAAATGTCATCTGTCATGGGTGTGTGCCTTCTTAACGGGTCAGGTCTAATTAACCACCTGGGAGTCCTGCTGTAAATCCGGCCCCTTTCCGCACCCTACTCCCCCCCTCTCTCTCTCCTTCCTCACTCTCCTCTAGTCCTTCCCTGCTATCCTCCCTCTCTTCTTTACTCCTTCTCTCATCCTCCCTCTCTCTCCTCTGCTTCCCCTCTCCACCCTCTCTCTCCTCCCTCACCACCCTCTCTCCGCTTCTTTTCCCTCCTCTCCACCTGGTCTCTCACCTCCTCTACCCCCCCCCCCCCCTTTCCTTCTCTCTCTCCCTTTCTCTATCTCTTACCCCTCTCTCCCTTTACTCCCGTCACTGTCATATCCCTCTGTTCCTTGTCTCCCTTCCTCTCTCTCCCCTCTCTCTGTCTCCCGTCTCCCTCTGCTCTCCCTCCTCCTCTCTCCAGTCCTCCTCTCCTCCCTTTTCTGTGTGTGTGTGTGTCACATTGCCATGTTGTGGAGGAGTGGGACTCCCTCTCTCCAGAGGAGAGCACCTGCAGTATTAGTATGCAGACGTTAGCCGGGAGCATAGCACCCCTACCAGCACGGGGGTCAGCCAAACAAACAAAGCATTAGCATTACAGCACTAATTAAAATGCACACATCCCCCCCGAGTGCAGTTAACCAGTCACTGTCTTAACAGGGATACAGGGCCGAGTGATTTGTTAATGAATGTCATTAAAAAGTGTGGAGAGTGGAATCAGGATGTTTTCAGATAAGGTTGCTTTGTGTTGCATCAGTGCATCGAGAGCGTGATGATAACACCATCAGATAAACGGTGTACACGTGTTTTGAAGCCACAAGTTGCTTGTTTTTTTTTAAAATGTCAGTCTGCCATCTGGAACGTGGGTGTGTGTGTGTGTGTGTGTGTGCGTGTGTGTGTGCTCACATATGATCATTTATTCAGTGGTGTATCCTAACAATCGGCATACACCTGCCGCCTTTCTCCTTTAAGGAAATCCCATGTTTTTTTGTTGTTGTGTTTTTTTTCACTCGCCGCTTGCTTTAACGACTTTGATAAGTTTGTGAAGTCGATTCGCCGCTATAAAAATGTTGTCTCCTCTAACAAACACACGAGCCACAAACGCCCTAAAACACTAACACTGATGCCAATGTGCTGTCGTTAAAAAGGCGCCCAAACTGTTGTTCTAAAAATACCGCTAACAACTTACATCCAAGGTTACCGTCGCTACTTCACTGCAGAGCGTAGACCCGAGTGGGGCAAAATGATGTTTTGATGGTGCCGGAATGAATAGTTTTTGTATTTATAGACAGAGTGTTAGCAGCCAAACTGTCACCCAGAGAATGATGCAGTACAAACGTGCAAACCTCACAGCAGACAGACACTCGGATGAATCGGAATGCGTCACTGGGAAAAACATTCAATCAACGTCCTCTGGGGAGGTCGGCATACCGACTTGTATGCAAACATAGATGGCATATCAACCAGATTATTACAGATAATTAGGGATAATTACTCCCCTCATTAACATGCCCGGCTCTGTGTTGTTCCTGTGTCTTTGGTCGGGTAGAGGGGGTAAACGGCCCTGTGAGAGAGGAAGGGAACCACGGCTGCTGTTGATAAATCATATTCATCTCGATGGGTCCGATCACTTTTATAACCAGGGATGTCTCAATGAAACCGAGGTGTTTATCAGATCAGCTTCTCTGTGGCCAGCCCAACAGTTGAAATATTCATGGCGCTTTTCAATTATTTATCACATGTAGCCTATCAGTTCGTCCTAAACAAGTGCATTATGGGTAAATTATGCTAATGTCTTTTGGCTGAAATAGCCCAAGGTTTTAATGTTGCTACCAATCTCCGTATTAGACCTGGGCTGAGCATTAGCGGGTGTTTTAGGCGCTATAAATGAGGGGGGGGGGGGGTTTATTAGGTTTTATGAGGAAGACTTTGAAGAACAACTTTATTGGACACTTTAAAAAGTTTCCCTTGATGCTCACGTCTTTGCTTCACCGCTCTTACCCCATTAGCCGTTTTGACCCCCAGAGCACATATCATCTCAGTCCGGTCTTGAACGGACAGGTGCGCAAATAGAGTCGGGCCGGCTAATAAAAGTGGTAATGCACCAAGAAAAACGAGCCTGTTATCTTTCAACTCATTGTCACAACAACGTTTCCGTTTTGCAGCGGCTATCATCCATTATGCATAGTACATGTTTTGTGTTAATATATTCTCTGCGGACGGGGGAGTGGTTTTGAAAGGCTAAAGAGGTTTCCCAGGGTTCACAGTGCTGATGTTTGACCTTTCTCGCTCTTGTTTCCAAAAGGACATACTCAGTATGCCAACAGCTCGCCAGCTATACTGATCCCAAACACTTTGAAAAGGTCAGCGCTTAAATACTGGAGCAAAGCGTCAGAAAAATCGAAAGAAAAAAAAAAAGGATCTTAACTTCCGTCCGCTCTGAAAATAGCCCAACATGGATTTTTTTGTTGTTGTTGTTGTTTTTTTTTCTTACCCTGAGTGGAATGTTCCATGTCGATAGCTGGCTGAGTGACTGCACGGGAGAGGAAGTCATTGTGGACAGTGAATGAAGCTGTAGCCAGTTGGCTAGGTCAGCTGTTTTTTCCTCTCAAGGATGAATGCTGTGTGTGCGCCTTACCAGACAGCATGCTTTACTGCGCTATCTCGACTTGCGTGTTGTGCGCTTCAGGGCACAGCGTGACTGACCTCGGAGCATTTATCTCTCTCCCCCGGCAACCAAAACAGAAGGAAGCGGGAGGTCGCGACCTCAAACACCTACATAATTCACGTTTGGTTTTTTTCTAGCCTCTAACAACCCATTGACTCTTTGCAGCATACCTCTTATTTGTTCATCTAAGCCTCCACACACAGTTGGCCTGGCTGTGTAAAGCTCCGACCCATTTGTATTCAAGTGGATTAGTACGGTTAAAATGAATAACAAGTGTTCTAATGTTTTATTCAAACACCTGGATTAAATGTGTGTTTTTTTTTTTTTCTTCCTTTTTTATCATCTATTGGATATCGGCAGCGATTTTGACAACTTTTCATATCAGTGTTGTCGTCGTTTCCCTTCCTTCTTCTTTATCTTCCCACCGCACGTCACGAGATCAAAGGATGAGATAGCGCGATCAGATTAGGAGATGTGAATTGAATTTCTGCTCAAAGTAATGTCAGTGTCAGTATTTCTTCTTATCAAAATGTGTGTTGAACTGTATTGTATGTCTCTCAGGCAAAGACGGTGACGGTATTCGGGGACGTTCTGCAAACTGAAAGTGGACCGGACGTTGTATTGACGACGTATCTGAAGAAGGCTTACTGTACTGTACACAGCTCCAAAAGGATATAGATTCACAGTTTCCATATTTACAGCCAGGACTTAGCGACAGCAATCAAGAAAACTAAGTCCAAATATAAACACTACATTATTGTTCCTCCAGAAAGCTACACAAGGATTAGCTCTCCTCATTTTATGAGAGAAGTGCCACATAGCCTGCCCTGCGCTGCAGATTACTCCACTACATACACACGGCCAGAGAGAGCTAGAGAGAGAGAGCGAGAGAGAGAGAGAGAGAGAGAGCTAGAAAGAGACAGACAGACAGACACACACACAGACAGACAGACAAAGAGAGAGAGAAAGAGGGAGCTAGACAGAGAACTAGAAAGAGAGTGAGAGGGAGGGAGAGCCAGAGAGAGAAGAGAGGGAGAGCCAGAGATAGAGAGAGAGAGAAAGAAGCAAAAAAAGGAGAGGAGACAGTGGGGTAGCCATGATACAGGCTTTGCTCTGTGGACCTCATTAGTCTCCCACACTTACCCGCGTGCTGGTGGAGCAGCCATTAGAGTGGGGATGTCAGAGAGCGGAGGAAAGGGTGGATGAGTAGCCCCTGTTATCTGTGCAAACAAACATGCCACTCGCCTGCCAGGAAGGGGGTCTGATTGGGCAATGTCGGGGAGGGGGGGATTATCGAGGGTGGATGAGCTAGTGAAAGCCTCAGCCGCCGCCGTGGTCTTGCATAACAAAGACCTGAAGTGTGTGTTTAGTGTGTGTTTTTCATGTGTGTGTGTGTGTGTGTGTGTGTGGGTGTGGGTGCATGTGTGTGTGTGTGGGTGTGTGTGTGTGTGTGTGTATGTGTGTGTGTGTGTGTGTGTGTGTGTGTGTGTGTGTGTGTGTGTGTGTGTGTGTGTGTGTGTCTCGCACACTGCCACCGTAGGAAGCCAATCGCCTCATAACCGGAGGAGAAAAGGCATTACAGCTCACTTTGGTAATATCCTCCTCCAAGTCTGGCTGGTGGTTGATTTGCCTAGGGGAGAGGGAGGGGGGAACACTCTTCAAGCAGTGTGAGGCAGCTGGGTGAGGCTGCTGGGTGTGTGTGTGTGTGTGTGTGTGTGTGTGTGTGTGTGTGTGTGTGTGTGTGTGTGTGTGTGTGTGTGCGCGTGCATGTGTCCCACCGTCGCATGAAAAATGTGGAGACTGCTTCCCGGCAGGCTAGCAGCGTTGTCACAGAGACCTTGAAGGACTAACAATCCTCTTCTCACAGCCGCCATATTTGTACGATACATAACGCCTTATGTTTTGCTTATACATAACATAATCCCCCAATGTGGATTGGTTCTGAATCGATTCACACTGTGATCGAAAGCCTGAGGAGGATGTGTAGCCCGTGTAGCCACCCCCCCCACCCACGCTGTTTTTGTTTATTTAATTTTCGGTCCTAAAGTTGTTTACGGAAGCGGGCTAATGGAGTTGTCCGACAGTCTCCTTGAGCAAGTCACCCTGGAGTCACGCCAATTCGTTTGAAGTTTGTTGGGGTTTTTTTTTCCATTTCAAAAACGGGGACGCACTCACTTGTGATATCTGATTTGTGCTATGGTCTGTCAGTAATTTAATTTGGAACATCAACAGCCCACCCCTCTTCTGACTCCTCAATGACCGTTGAACAAGCGATGTGAGACAGACTGGAGTGTGCGGAATGTGTGTGGAACGCCCCGAGTCTGTCAGAGAGAGAGAGAGAGAGAGAGAGAAAGACTCGTCCTTGAGTGTTGTTATTCATTCATTGCTGCGTGCCAGGAAAAACTCTTGGTTGTTCATCCTGGGGACAAGAGCGTGTTTTGTAAGGCTCTCCATGTACGGCGGTAACTAAATTTCAGCTCTTGAAAAGACTCGAGATTTAGCAACAATTTAATCACATTTACCACGTACTGTTGGGTGCTTGCAAGAGAGAGAGAGAGAGAGAGAGAGAGAGAGAGTGTTTATGAAATTGTGATAACTGACCTGGTTAATTACCCATGTTTTAGAGCCCAACCAGCTGCGAGCAGAGACTCAAATTAATATAGTTTATTTAATGAAATGAAACCGACTTGAGATTTCACTGCTCCAAATATCAGTTCGTGTAATCAAGCTGTTTGGCGAGGTTGTGTAGGTTCTCTGCCAGAGTGCCCATTACCCATGCTGTTTCACCATATCGCACAAAATAATTTGAAAACAAACAAGATATTGCTCATTTGAATATATTCTTGGACAAGACACCCCTTTTTGCATAACTAGAATATGAAGTCTATGAGGAATTTCTTCTGTTTGTTCCAACAATAGATGATTATAATCAGTATTAGGACGCACGCACACACGCATGCACGCACACACACTCACACGCACACACCATATGTCAACGGTGCAGGACCTTTTGAGGACCAGAGTTATTCTTCTCTTTCTCCTTGGCTCTCCGTCTATGAATCAGTTTCTCTAATCATAATCGATCTCACACATCTGGTTGGTTTGAAGTCAGCCGCTGATTACAAGGCTAGCGTGAAAACCAGCCTTCTAGGACCTTGGGGAGCTGTGCACTCTGGCCTTACGTCGATACGCACTGTGAATACCAGTGTGATATTGGAATGTGTATCATACTGTGTGTCGATACAAGCATATGGAGGTCTCAGTCTTGCCAGTAAAGGGTAATTTCAGTACATTACCTGGGAGCACTATTCAGTATGTCTCCATTAGTGTTCCCATTGCCTGTGTCATTGACTCTAGGTGTGTGTGTGTGTGTGTGTGTGTTTGTGTGTGTGTGTGTGCACGTCTACGTGTGCGTGCGGTGCGTGCATGTGTGGGCACCTGTGTGTGTGTGTGTGTGTGTGTTCCTTCAGGTTTCCTCCCGTCAGCGAGAAGGCTCCAGTGGGGAAGGTGGTCGGGGTCATACTGGCCGCAGCTGTCAATCAGACCATCATCTACTCTATCATCGAGGGCAACGAGGGAGGTGAGTATTTTTACTCGTTTTACACTCTATACTCAAGGTCACAAGGACACACCAGTACACCCTTGTTCCCCTGATAGTCATCCGGAATCCCAGGAACTCCATCTCTCCCGATGGCGCCGGAGGAAAGTCAAAAGCGGGGGGCGGAAGTTGGCGGGAAGTCCGCACGACCGCTCTAAACCGGTTTTCCGCTGTCGCTTCACCCCGGCCGCTCTGGCGACGACAACCCCCCCCCCTCTCCTCTCCCCGCCCGTGCTCTCTCCCTCGTAACCCGATAGGACGCGCAGAACGAAAACACGAGCGAGGCGGAGGAGGTTTTCTTCAAGGCCGCCGCTCGGCAGCTGAGCGGCGTGCGTTCACGTTCGTCAGAGTCGGGTCAGTCTATCCCAAGGAGCCCCGCGTCGCATTCGCCACGGTGTCGCGATCCTCCGTCTTTGTCGGTTCGCCTTTATGTAAAAACACCGTCTTTTACAACAACAAAAAAAAGACTGAATACGCTTGTCTTTTCATCCAAGAAACGGCACCAGGGGTCTGAAGTCTGTTGGCACTACTCCCTCCGCCAGGTGAAAGTCACTGTCACTCTGTCCTTCGGCTTATCATAAGACGCTTTACTTTGACTCCCCATTGTCCCCCCGTCGCTGACAGGATTACTGCCATGTAAAAGCGCTCTGAAGAATGATAAGTACCCGTCTCGTTCCTCTCAAGTCGAGTCAGAGTTTATTGGTCGCACGCGCAGGACGCAGGTTTGAAACGAAACGTACGATGAAACGATGACTTTGCCGGCTTCCTCTCAACAGTGCAAGTATCAGGACAGAAGAATAGGTAATGCGGTAATAAATGGCAGCGGTGATGGTAGTGATTGTAAGTGTGTGTGTGTGTGTGTGTGTGTGTGTGTGTGTGTCTGTCTGTCTGTCTGTCTGTCTCTCCATCCGTCCATCCATCCGTCTCTGTGTGTGTGTGTGTGTGTCTGTCTGTCTGTCTGTCTGTCTGTCTCTCCATCCATCCGTCTGTCTGTCTGTCTGTCTGTGTGTGTGTGTGTGTGTGTGTGTGTGTGTGTGTGTGTGTGTGTGTGTGTGTGTGTATGTGTGTCTGTCTGTCTGTCTGTCTGTCTCTCCATCCATCCATCCATCCATCCATCTGTCTCTGTGTGTGTGTGTGTGTGTGTGTGTGTGTGTGTGTGTGTGTGTGTGTGTGTGTGTGTGTGTGTCTGTCTGTCTCTCCATCCGTCCATCCATCCATCCATCCATCCAACTGTCTGTGTGTGTGTGTGTGTCTGTCTGTCTGTCTGTCTGTCTCTCCATCCGTCCATCCATCCAACTGTCTGTGTGTGTGTGTGTGTGTGTCTGTCTGTCTGTCTGTCTGTCTGTCTATCTGTCTCTGCGTCCGTCCGTCCATCTGTGTGTGTGTGTGTGTGTGTGTGTGTGTGTGTGTGTGTGTGTGTGTGTGTGTGTGTGTGTGTGTGTGTGTGTGTGTGTGTGTGTGTGTGTGTGTACGGTTCATTCCAGAGAGTCAGGGTGCAAATTGTCTGTGATTACAATCTCCGCCTCATACCTCTCTGAGTGTGAACAGATGAAGTTGCATGCCCATATTTGAGACCCACAACATTAAAATACATCTGGAGCATATTTAATGATTTGGAAACGGAGGGGGGAATTGGTTTCGCTTTTAACTCTCTCATTAGATTCAATGAAGAAGCACTGAAGAGATAATGACTGTGTGTGTGTGGGGGTGAGTGCGTGCGTGTGTGCGTGTGTGTGTGTGTGCGTGTGTGTGTGTGTCCTTCATTGTTTGTGGGTTTAAGGTTCATGGTAGAGTCTGACTTTTTCAAAGAATGACATGAGGGAAGAAAGTTCTAGTACATCTTTCTTTCTAGTACATTCCTGCAGTGTGTATGTACACTATCCATCACTCCCCCACCCCCCCTACACAGTATGAACCGGAAAGTGAGTGTGCAGAACATCGCTCCTGCATACTACACATTGCACACTCTGGCTTAGGGACCAATTACCATTCAGGATGTTCTAGCTCATCCAGCACTATGTTGATCTGTATGACCTGGTCGGTATCTCCCCCGTTTTAAACAGTTTTGGTTTTGCCCACTCTGCTGATCCCTATGTGTCTCCTCTCTCTCTGTCTCAGGTGAGTTCACTGTGGACAACAAGACGGGGGTGGTCTCCACGGCAAAGCAGCTGGACTACGAGACCAACGCCAGCTACGTCCTCCGAGTGGAGGCCGACTCCATGAGGGTGGTCTCCTCCAACCTCCGAGCGCCCTCCAAATGTACGTGTAGAGGAGGTGGTTTGGAATGTATTATTGCTCAAGCGATTGGTGACTTTTACCTTAGACCTAAACACTTTGCGTTTCGCTGCATGAGCTTAACGCCTAGGCTTTAGCTTAGCGGGCTAAGGCAGCGTCGTGGCAAGCAGGAGACCCAGGTATGGTCCCAGGCAAGTTGCGTAAGGGGCAAAAAGCCACCCTCTGTAGCGTCGGAGGAACTTCGCCTCAGAAAGGTTTGAGAATTTAAAACCATCAGGCTGTGGTGGCTCAAGAGGTTTTTACAACTCGATTTCGATCAAGGAGTAATTGTTATTGCCAGGATGTCTCAGTCGTCTTGTAAGCGAAAACGCATATCCGTGTTCGCCTGTATGAAGTTTGGACTGTTCAAAGGCGGATCGTTTATTCTAAGTTGAGCGACTTTGATTAAGCAGCGGCTTCCAAATGCGGTGCGTGAAGTGAGACTCCTCGGCGTCAGCATCTCGCCGTGTTTTCTCACTATGCAGAAACGATAGCAGAAATCAATTCGATACAACGTGCTGTGCTTTCATCTCCCTCGTCAACTTTGTAGACTCCCGAAAGAAAAGAGACACTCTTTTTAAACGCTTGGTTATACCAAACTCATCGACCATGTTCTCCGGAACGCGAACTCGTTTGACTCGACCGCATTAGCATTTTCATCTCACGTCGATGTGAGATGTGATGGGATTCGGGGGGGGTTTTTCCCCGATGAGCGGAGGCCGCTGGAAACACCCGAGAGCAACAGATTAGGTCTTGTTTACATAGAAGTGGGCCTGGCTGCTGTATTGTGTTTTTGAGTATCGTTGGGAGGGGAGCTGTGGATGTTTCGTGCGAGTCATCTCACACCTGGAGGAGGTGATGTGTTAAATGGCTGAGAGAGCTGAGTGGATGGGTACTCCCCGCCGTGCGTGGCCGTACCGGCGTTCCCGCCGTCGTATAATGAAGACACTTTGTTGCAGTGATTAGCCCCGCATCGGTGATTCACGGCTCTGTGGAGGAGGGTGTGTGGGTGTGTGCCTGTGAGCGTGCGCGTGCATGTGTGTGCGTGTGTATGTGTGTGTACAGTATGGAGGGCTGTGTGTGTGTGTGTGTGTGTGTGTGTGTGTGTGTGTGTGTGTGTGTACGTGCATACATATGTGTGTGTGTATATGAAGCTGTGTGTGTGTGCGTGTGTGCGTGCGTGCTTGCATGCATGCGTGTGTGCACACACATGTGTGTGTGTGCCTGTGAGCGTGCGCTTGCATGTGTGTGCGTGTGTGTGTGTATACAGTATGGAGGGCTGTGTGTGTGTGTGTGTGTGTGTGTGTGTGTGTGTGTGTGTGTGCATGCATGCGTATGTTGTGTGTATATGTGTGTGTATGTATATGTGCGTGTGTGCATGCATGCATACATGCCAGTGCATGCGTGCGTGCGTGCACACACGTGTGTGCGTGTGTGTGTGTGCGCACACGTGTGTGTGTGTGTGTGTGTGTGTGTGTGTATTGCAATGCAGCAGGAGCTCTCCTCTAGCCTGTGTGTGTTGTCATGTGGTGTAACAGTGAAAACCCAGGGAGGATAAAGAGAGATATGTGGGCTGACTCCCTCTGTCCTCCTGGTCCAATGATATATGGTGTTTTATTAGCAACAGTCCCACAGCGCATTTGTACCACTTCTAGATATGGCTTAGCGGTTTACTATGAGAAATGACAATACTAGGAGAAACCGCAATGCAGTGCAATGCATACTCCCTGTATGTTTGTAAAATGAATGATTCCATGTATATCAGTACATTTTATTGTAAACTCCCCTTTCGGGCACCGACTGTGGTACTGTTTAATCCAAATAAAGGAGTCGTTCCTCATTGGCGCTCGAGGTAATTTGGCATTCCCTCTTTCTCTGTGTGTGTGTGTGTGTGTGTGTGTGTGTGTGTGTGTGTGGGTGTCTGTGTGTGTGTGTGTGTGTGTGTGTGTGTTCTTTCAAACAAGTTTTGTGTTGCTTGGCTCAAGACCAAAACCGCCCAGTCAAAGTCTGTGTGTGCGTGTGCGTGTGCGTGTGCGTGTGTGTGTGTGTGTCTGGCTCTCTCACTCTCTCTCTCTCACTCTCTCTCTCTCTCTCTCTCTCTCTCTCTGCAGCCAACACAGCCAGGGTGATAATTGAGGTCCGGGATGAGAACGATCATCCTCCAGTCTTTATCCAGCCGCTGTTCCTGGGAGGAGTGGCGGAGGATGCCAAGACCTTTACCTCTGTGCTGCAAGTCCAGGTACGCCTTACACATTACGCTAGGTTCTCCTTTACCTGTCCACCCTTGTGAGTACACACCCTAGCTAGTACACACTGACCTCAATGTATCTGTCTACCCTAGCTAGTACACACTCTGACCTCGCTCGACCTGTCTACCCTAGCTAGTACACACTCTGACCTCAATGTACCTGACTACCCTAGCTAGTACACACCCTAGCTAGCACACACTCTGCCCTCACTTTACCTGTCCATCCTAGCTAGTACACACTCTGACCTAATGTACCTGTCTACCCTAGCTAGTACACACTCTGACCTCAATGTACCTCTCTACCCTAGCTAGTACACACTCTGCCCTCAGTCTACCTGTCCATCCTAGCTAGTACACAGAGAACACTGCCAAGCGTGAAAGCAAACAGCGTCGTCTATATCGAGTGCTGGGATAGAGTCAGAGTCAGCGATAGAATTGAACAAAAAGGGCCCCACACACCCATTCAAATGTTCCCAACACACCAGAAGACTCCCATTGTCGTCTTTTGTCAGGGAAGAGAAAAAGGGTCAAAGGGAATACAAAATGTCCACCAGACTGCCCTTACCCGACCTAGCACAGAAACATGTCCGGCAGAGCGATTATCCTCGTCTAAAAGACAACCAAGCTGCTTTATCGCCGAACGCGTTGGGAAAGCTGCTATTTTCGGTCTTTCTTTGGCCCTGTGTTGATAATGTGCAAGCAGCTGGAGACTGAACGCTTTTGTACTCGCAGACAAGACACCCCCGGCAATGCTCAGAAGGTTACGGGCCGCCGAGACTTCTTTAAAACAGGGGGGCTTCAGCACACCTGTCGGTGGCGTGCTGCAAAGGCTTTCTTGTGGCCTTTGGCTGAAAGGCTTTTGTGGAAGGGAAAAAAGGACTTATCTCAACGGGAGGCTTTTCACATGGGTTGATACGTGTCAGTGGGTTTGTATCGTCACCCTCTCTGATGTGTTTGCTCAGACGCTCACTGTCTTTGTGAGTGTTGAGTAAGAGGCGATGTGATAGGCTGAAGGGCAGACAGGCCCGTGCAGGGACATCTGTCAATGAGAGTCATTATGATCCTAATGAGAAGTGGGCAGTCATTCTTCTGCATCTCCAGTAACGCACACACACACACACACACATACACGCATACACACACATCGCCACTTTTTATTGCGTGTGTGTGTGTGTGTGCATGCATGTGTCGGTGAGTGTGCATTTACATTTACATTGTTTAACATATCCAAAGCTTTATCCAAAGCGACTTGCAGGAGTGTGCGTGTGTGTGTGTGCATGCAGGAGCGTGTGTGTGTGTGTGTGTGTGTGTGCATGCAGGAGCGTGAGTGTGTGTGTGTGTGTGTGTGTGTGTGCATGCAGGAGCATGTGTGGGTGTGTGTGTGTGTGTGCATGCAGGAGCGTTTGTGTGTGTGTGTGTGTCTATGTGTCTGTGTGTCTGTGTGTGCGTGCGTGCGGTGTGTGCGTGCGTGCGTGCGGTGCGTGCGTGCGTGCGTGTGTGTGTGCCCAGCACCGTTGTGTACACAGAGGGCTGTTTGCCGAGACCTACAAAGAGATAATCCAGAGAGACCAGGAGGTAATGGAATTACCAGGTCAGATTTACCCAGCCAGAGACGTCTCGACCCGCCTTTTCTCTTTAAAAGGAAACATTCAGCTTCGGAGGTTTTACTCACAGCCAGGGTCAATCTCTCCTCTTGGTATTCATACCTGTTCCCCCCAGCCGCTTTGCTAATAGGAAATTCATAGCAGATCTGAATATGGATTTTTGTCAAAGCTGCTCAGCTTCATTCAGATTAGAGACTAATCTACTTTGAAATCCTTCTTTAAATAGTTTTGGGGGCAGAAAGGGAGAATTTAAAACCCCCCTGTGCCAAAAGGCTCAGAGGAGGGGTTGGACGTCGTCACAGGAAGGAAGCACGTTCGCTCGTTCTTTTCACAGGAGCATCTGCTACCTCCTAAGGAATAATTACTTCTGTCTTTGAAAGGCATATGCTGTCTGCGAGGGCCACATTGATCTGATAATTAGTATATTTGAACAAAAAAAGAAAAAAAGAAAGAGCTCTCAACAGAGAGAGTCTCTGTTTCCGTAAAGATAGGGGAACAAAGACTAATCTTTGGGAAGAACAAATCCAATTTCGCAGGGTTTCACAGCAGATCAGACTCGAATCTGCAACCCGCTCTTTCAAACAAGTTTGCGTTGCTTGGCTGGAGCTCTTAAACCGCCCAGTCAAATGCTCAAAAGTCTGTGTGTGTGTGTGTGTGTGTGTGTGTGTGTGTGTGTGTGTGTGTGTGTGTGTGTGTGTGTGTGTGTGTGTGTGTGTGTGTGTGTGTGTGTGTGTGTGTGTGTGTGTGTGTGTGTGTGTGTGTGTGTGTGCGTGCGTGCGTGCGTGCGTGCGTGCGTGCGTGCGTGCGTGCGTGCGTGCGTGCGTGTGTGTGCGTGCTCTTTCAAACAGGTTTCGTGTTGCTTGGCTCAAGCTCTTAAACCGCCCAGTCACATGCCCAAAAGTGTGTGTCCGTGTCCGTGTCTGTGTCCGTGTCTGTGTGCGCGTGTCTCTCTCTCTCTCTCTCTCTCCCTCTTCTTTCTCTCTCTCCCTCTCCCCCCTATCTCTCTCCCCATCCACCCACCCACCCACCCCCACCCCCCCACCCCGCTCTCTGCAGCCTTGGTACAGTATCTACAGCCTGGTCCACTCTCCCTCTCCTCTCCACTCTCCCTCTCCTCTCTCTCACTCTGCATTCAGATACTCTTCCAGTACTCTTCGCCTGGGCATGGTCTCAGCCATGACTAAGCGAGGGGGAGGAAACTCTAACTATATGACCTTAAGATATATAGTATGTGTGTGTGTGTGTGGGGGGGGAGGTGTGTGGGGGGGTGCTCTATCAAGTTGAATGAGTCTTGCAGAATATTGAAAATATCTCATTTGTGTTAATGACTCCACCGGGGCAGGGCACAGTGCTGTCTCTGCTCCTTTACACTCAGCCCCAGTCATAAAACAGGGATTATAAATCAATGTCACTGCAAAGCAACGCTGCAAACGCTGAAATCTAGCTGGGCAGAGTGACAGCAATGTCCCTGTAGCCTGCTGCACATGGCTCACAGCTCAAAGACTCCCCCTACAGGTGGATGAAAGGACTTCAGCCCCCCCCCCTCCCCCCAAAAAAACAAAACAAAAAAACAAACAAAACATGGAAATGTGTGCCTTCCTCTGGAGATGAGATGATCAGTATCGTGGGGTTATTTTCTTTTCTTTTTTTTTTGTATATTCATGGGGTGTGTGTGTGTTTACGTGTGTGTGTCTGTGTGTTTGCGTGTGTGTGTGTGTGTGTGTGTGTGTGTGTGTGTGTGTGTGTGTGTGTGTGTGTATTTGCGCGTGTGTGTGTGTCTGTTTGCGCATGTCTGTGTTTGCGCGTGTGTATTTGCGCATGTGTGTTTTGCCTGTGTGTGTGTGTGTGTGTGTGTGTGAATCTATTCTGAATCCCCCTCTCCTGCTCTGTGCCCAAGGCTTTAGACAAGGACACAGGGAACTACAGCCTCATGCAATACAGACTGATCATCCCCCCGACCAGCGACGGCAAGGACGGCTTTGTGATCGAGCCATACAGCGGGGTCATCAAGACGGCCATCATGTACAGGAACATGCGCCGCTCCTACTTCAAGTTCGAAGTCGTCGCCACCGACAACTACGGGAAGGGGGGGCTCAGCAGCAAGGCGGAAGTGGTGGTGAGTCGGGTCTCCTCTTTACCCTGTTGAACCAAGGATATGTCATACTGTGGTCATACTTGTGGTCCTCTGTGGTAGAGCATGGCGCTAACAACGCTTAGGTTGTGGGTACGATTCCCACTGGGACCATATATACTGAAAAATGTATGCACTCACTGCAATGTAATTCGCTTCGGATAAAAGCATCAGCTAAATGTTATATATTATATTATTGTCATACAGGATGTGGATCAGACCTGGGTCAAATGGATATGTTTTTCAAATACTTTTGCTACATGTGATTTGGTTTGCCTGGTACAATGTAACCAATGGTATGTTCCAACTCCAAGCTAAATGAAGCACACTTTCATTTGGGTTAGGGTTAGGGTTTCTTATAAAACGTAACATATATACACTCACCGAGCACTTTATTAGGAAACCTGTACACCTTCTCATGGTGGAGGTGGTGTAATGGTGTGGGGAATGTTTCCTTGGCACCCTGGGCCCATTAATACCAATCAATCATCACTTGAATGCCACAGCCTATTTGAGTTTTGTTGCTGTGCATCCCTTCATGGCCACAATTTACCCATCTTCTCATGTCTACTTCCAGCATGATAATGCACCATGTCACAAAGCTAAAGTCGTCTCAAACTGGTTTCATGAACATGACAATGAGTTCAGTGTTCTTCAGTCGCCTTCCCAGTCACCGGATCTGAATCCAATAGAACACCTTTGGGATGTGGTAGAACGGGAGATTCACAGCTTGAAAGTGCATCTGAAAATCTGCAGGAATTGCGTGATGCAATCATGTCATCATGGCCCAGAACCTCAAAGGAATGTTTCTAACATGTTGTGGAATCAGTGCCATGAAGAATTTAAGCTGTTTTGAGAGCAAAGGGAGGCCCTGCCCAGTATTAGTATATTGTTCCTAATAAGGGCGCGGTGAGTGCATTTCACCCAGCTCTGATATGGGTATATACATTATTTACGATGTCTTCAACTGAAAACCCACTGGTACTTGAATGTCAGTTCCTCTCTAAACACTCTCTTCTGTTCTCCCCGAGTCTTTGTTCGATGCCAGCCTCTCTCCGCACCCACCAGTTTATCAAAGGCTCCGCCGGCCATGATCAATTTCAGCTCATAGCTCTTTTAAAAGACCTGAGGAACCGCTAATTGTGTCGATATCCTCCATATCAATAACTCCTCTCCCCAGGTGTGGATTTGTACCGAAGCCAAAAACACCTCCCAAAAAATACACACTAAACATAGGGATAGGGATTGCATTTGTTTAAAAAGCACAGGCTATTGATATCCAGCGAATCGATGAGTGTATAACAGACTTGAACTGTGTCCAGGCTAGCGCTGGCCTTGTTGTCACTAGCTAGCTAGCTAGCTACGCCCGGGAGAGCAGATGAATGTGTGTTCCTCCACTGTTGGCCAGGTCCCCAGTTTTGTTGCAAATTGAACTGTCCCTGGGCAGATGGGGATCATTGATTATGCATTAGAGGTCCGTGCAAGCCCTGTTTCTCTGCTCTGTTCTTAATGCAAGAAGAGGTCTGGACCGGAGGGGAACCACGCTAGGGGAGGCTGGCGGAGGTAGGTGTCGGGAGGACGGGGCTCCTTGAAATGCACACGTTTGATGCCGTTCCTTATTACGTTCCATGCGTTACAATGAGCCCGTCCTTTGGCTTCAGCCTCCGCTGAACCACGCCACACCACATTGTGGTTCCCTTTGTCTCATAGGCCTCTGAGAAGGTTCATTTCACGGGGAACTGCCCAGCTAACTTATCTGCCTTCCACACGCTGAGGTGTTCTGTTTTTTTTGTTTTTTTGTTTTTTGTTTTTTGTTTCTTTTTAAGTTAAGTTCATTACTCTGTAGCGGAGGAGATTTGGAATGATGCTTTCGTGATGAGGTAGCCCTGCCTGAGACAGTCAAACTCAAGGCCTCAGGCTTTGAGGGTGTCCTCTTGGCCTCATGGTAGATGCTTCAAACCCCCGTCTGTCCCATTTGCACACGATAAGGAGGGGCGGAAAAGGTTCCTTGTTGCTTTTGTATCTGTGTGTGTATCCGATTTCCCGGACGTAGATGAAGCCCGAAGCCTTGACTCAAAACACCTCTCACGGAGCCTTTTTAAAAGAATAATTTACTCATTCACAACTCTGCTTAATCTGTGTCCGGGTGAAACTGTGTCCCATATGTATTTGATGTTTGTTCTGAACAGACTGCGCTCGCTTTTCAGGTGTCGGTAGTCAACCAGCTCGACATGCAGGTGGTGGTCTCCAATGTCCCCCCCACGGTGGTGGAGCAGAACAAAGACCAGCTCCTTGGGTAAGCCTTCTCTCACACCGTCACAACCCTTCAACTGACACGAGCAACAGATCTCCTCCTAACAGTGAAAAGTCGTGACTGCGGCACGCAGGCCTTTTCCGAGCTCGATATGCAAAATGACACACGTTAGCGCGTTGGACTCGGGGCCCTCTCCCTCTGCGGCCGTGCTCAGGTGTCTGAGGGGGTAACATGAATCGCCGTGCCGTGGGGGGTTTTGATATCTCCGCCCTTCTCCGAGATGAAAAGGTGTTCGGCTGTTTGACGGCGGCGCAAATGAAAGAGTCAGGCGACGCGGGGGCTTCCTTCAGTTTCCATTAGAGGCGACTCGCCCTACCTGCCTGTAAGGGCCTGTCATAGGCTTCACACTGTCACCTTTCCCCAGTGGTGTTCACCCCCCTTGTCTTGGCCTCTTTAGCTGCCTCCTGTTCTTCTGGGTTTACAGTGTGATCTTTACTGCGTGATTTTTGTGGCGTGTCTGTGTGTGTGTGTGTGTGTGTGTGTGTGTGTGTGTGTGTGTGTGTGTGTGTGTGTGTGTGTGTGTGTGTGTGTGTGTGTGTGTGTGTGTGTGCATGTGGTGGAAGATGTGTGTGCGTGCGAGTGTGAGTGTGAGTGTGTGTGTGGTGGAAGATGTGTGTGTGTGTGTGTGTACTCAGACCTCCTCCTCAACTCCCAAGGGCTATGGACCCAGGTGTGGCGATGCACCTAGTTTATCTGTGTTTTCCTCTCCCAGGGGAGGACCATCAATCTGGGCTAAATTCCGATTTTTCCCCCTGCATCCTTTTTGGCGTTCCCAAGGGTGAAGTAGCATTCAGGGCCCAGCAGGTAATTGGCTCGGAATGTCTTCCCCTCCTCTCAGATGAGAGCTCAGTGAGCCGCTGCCCCCCCCACTGGGAGACTGGGACATTGGCTTTGAAGTGATACTGTTGACACTTCATTTCTGGATCTGGAGAAGAGGGAAGGAGCACTATTGCAATACAGTACAATTTAGAGGGATTTGTGCACCGCGGGCATCCAATTCAATTGAGGATCATGGAAACATGTCGATAGGCTCATATTCATGTTTGAAGCGTGTTGGAAATGCACTATTTGCATTTAGTGCATTTGGTAGTTTTTTTTTTATGATATTCTGAAGACGAAGAACCCAGTGGGATCGAAAGTGTTTTTTGTGTGTCTGAATTAAATAAATGACTGGAGATTAAATAAATCACTGGATTACAGAGTTAGGAACAACTTTCATCGAAAAACAATTGAATAGACATGATTCATATTGTGTCGGGAGTATTTTCTTGTGGGAAATGCAATACACAACCTCCACACAACTAATCACATTAGTGAGTCACTGGAGCGTACAGTACCTGCACTGCAGTGGAGGCTGGTGGAGGCAGAAATCGGAGGACGGGCTCATTGGAATGCGTGGAACGGGATGAGGAATGGTGTGTCTGATACCATTCCTCATTCCATCCCATGCATTACAATGAGCCCGTCCTCCGATCTCTGCCTCCACTGCCGCACCGGCCAAGGATTTAAAGATTGAGGTTAGAACCCCCCCCCAAAAATAAATCCTTTTAGTGATCCTGAAAGCTTTCAGACACCTTTTCTCATTGAATAGTTGATGCCTTTCCTCAATCACAGTGGAGCCCTTGGAGGAGAAAAACAGGTCAATGTGCCCGCAGCTTTAGGTTTTCGCGACGGAACTTGTCTATTGAACCCGAGTTCCCTGATTGAGGCTCCTGAAACACAAAGCGCCTTATGATTACATGCACTCTCTCTCTCTCCCCCACGGCAGGATTCTGGAGCGCTACGTACAGGACCAGATCCCCGGAGCCAAAGTGGTGGTGGAGTCCATCGGGCCGCGGAGGTTCGGGGACGGCTTTGAGCAAGAGGACTACTCCAAATCGGACCTGATGCTGTACGCCATTGACCCTTTAACCAACAGGGCCATTTCCCGGCAGGAGCTCTTCAAGTGAGCATACCGTTTACTCCCTTCAAGATTCCACATATCGTCTCCTACAGACAGGGAGACGGAATCCCCTCCAGCTGTACATCGCCGCTTTCATCTATGCTTTTCATTATACAAGCTGTCTCCTTTTCTTTGAGGACCGAGCCTTCTTTTGCCCATCCAATGCAACATCTACAGTTTAGTAGTCTCTGACATGGGGTATATCACAGGAAAAATGTGGGGAAAAAAGAACAAAGATATTGAATTCAAGCATTGCCTCCACATCTATATGAAAGAATATATATATATATCTATATGAATATAGATATATATATGAAAGAAATATAGTATATGAATAAAAGATGACCGAAAAAGGTTTGCGTGCCTGTTGAGTTGACCCTGTTCCGCGAAGCAGGTGTTGACTGTTTACCCCCCGTGACTGATGGAAGGCTGGCTTTGGCGGGAGGCAGAGGCCATCAGCATGGCTGTGGTGTGTTGTGTATCCACACTAGCCTATTAGCCCGCTAGCCTGCAGTCACAGAGGCTCATTAGAGTCAACCTCTAGAGGCCCCAGTGTGACATGAGTCCCAGTTCTGCCATTCAGAGGCTCTGACATCCCGCTAACCTCCGCTCGCTAAAGCCCACAGCAGGGGCTAATGGCGCGAGGTACTGAACAGTGGTAACATTATGGGGAAGAATGCCCCCGACCCCCCCACTCCTGTCATTATCGATTCAGGGTGTTTGAAGGCAAAGTGTTGCATTTTTCATGTTGCATGGTTTACATTTGCATGTAAATTACAGAGTCACCACCGATGCTCTGTTTTCTTTCTCATGGGTAATGAAGTAACACTGCTTCTATGCCTGTGTAATGATGTTTTAAAGACTCTTTAAAATGTTCTTACAACGTGTTTAGAGTAAGTAACAGCTTTTTAACAGTAGTGGAATTGGCCGTTATAGGAGCTAGTGCATTACTATGTAACAACACGTGTTGCATTATTAGACATATTTGCATAAGTTAATGCGCATTTTCACCATTTAAGGAGTATAACATCTCCATTTCTTTCCATTGTATGTGTGATGTGTCCCAGGTTTCTGGATGGTAAGCTGCTGGATATCAATAAGGAGTTCCAGCCCTACCTGGGCCGCGGTGGGCGGATCCTGGACATCCGGAGCCCTGACGTAGTGACCACCGTGAAGAAGGCTGTCCAGTCTGTGGGCTACACAGAGGGGGCGCTGCTGGCCCTGGCCGTCATCATCATCCTCTGCTGCATCCCTGCCATCCTCATCGTCATCATCACCTACAGACAGTGAGTCTGGAGGGCCGGAGGGGGGGCAAGAGGCCAGGGGTTAGGGGCTTGATATTAGTGGCTTTATGTGTTAGTGGCTAGGACAAGCGGCTAGGGGTTATGACTTAGGGGCTAGGGGTAGTGGCAAGGGGCTAGGGGCAGTGGCAAGGGGCTAGGGGTTAAGACTTAGGGGCTAGGGGTAGAGGCAAGGGGCTTGGGGTTAGGACTCAGGGGCTAAGGGGTAGAGGCAAGGGGCTAGAGGCAGTGGCAATGGGCTAGGGGTTAGGACTCAGGGGCTAGGGGTTAGGACTTAGGGGCAGTGGCAAGGGGCTTGGGGTTAGGACTCAGGGGCTAGGGGCAGTGGCAAGGGGCTTGGGGTTAGGACTCAGGGGCTAGGGGCAGTGGCAAGGGGCTTGGGGTTAGGACTCAGGGGCTAGGGGCAGTGGTAAGTGGTTAGGGGTTAGGACTCAGGGGCTAGGGGCAGTGGCAAGGGGTTAGGGGTTAGGGGCTAATGGCAGTGGCTAGGGGCTAGGGGCAGTGGCAAGGGGCTAGGGGTTAGGACTTAGGGGCAGTGGCAAGGGGCTAGGGAACCAGGGATCAGGAGCTAGGGCTTTGAGGCTATGGGCTAAGTCCAGGTACCAAGGAATAGGGGTTAAGGGCTAGGGACTAGGAACTAGGGGACTAGGAGGTTAGGGGATATGAACTAGGAGCTTGGAGTTAGGGGCCAGGGTGCATGCAGCGGTGCAGAGACAGTGTGGTTTAGAGACAGAGACAGCTGCCTGCACTCACACACACACACACACACACACACACACACATACATCATCCTCTCAGAGGATCCCATATAATACCCAGCGTTTTAGCAGAAAGCCTTCTTCTTACACTATTCACCATGGAAACGCTTTCGAAAAAAGCCTGATCTTCTATTTATACACCATGAAAACACATTCATTAATTCCAACCACAGACAAATATTATAGACTGATTGTTTCAGTTACAGGGGTTTGTGGGAGGATATTCACCCCCCCTGAGTCCACACACTGAAGCAGCATATGGCTGAACTGACAGCCATCACGACTTCTGGAGGAGATGTTAAACCAGCGTAAGGAGAGGGCAAGATGACAGATGAGAACAGAATCCCTGTGTGTAATTTGTATCAGTCTCCTAGGCTTCGACAGGCTGGCGTAAAGCCGTGAAAAAGAAACACAATTGTTGTCTTTGTTTTTTGTATAATGAGAATGATAAGAGGCATTATCTCTGTAATTTGATGACTAATACCCGTCTGTTTTCCTCCCTCTCATTTTCTTCCTTTCATTGTCAACAGATTCAAAGAGTGAGTATTATTTATTGCGTATTATAGTTTCACCTCCATGGATTTATTTGGCATGATACGGTTTTGTTTTGAGAATGATTGCAATAGGGGGAGTCAAGGAAGTCTTAAATAGTGAATAACCCGCTTTTTTAATACACTCCCTAATATTGCAGTCAGAGGCAATAAATAGGAAATGGCCCAAGCAAATTTGGTTTTTCTTTGAGTATATTGTGGTGTCAGTGTGTACTCTGTTATTTATTGATAGTGTGCATGTATAATGCATTAGTTTTCTCTTGGAATACACTGACGCTGTAACTTAATGGAACTCTGTGACTCACAGGAGACAGGCAGAGTGTGCCAAAACCGCTCGCATCCAGATGGCGCTACCGACGGGCAAAGCGGTTGGCGCCGCCACCAACAACCTCTACGAAGAACTGGGCGACAGCACCATGTAAGTTTCATTCCGACGTAACTCCGTGTGTGTATTCTTGCTCATTCTTTGTGTGATGTAGAATCGGATCAATTTGCCGCGACTTGGGTTCCTTGGCCAAACACTCGCTACTGTAGACATTGTTTTCAAGTTTATCTGGAAAGGTTAAAGACACACAGCGTTTTCAGTATTATTCTTTGCCTTGCGTTATCATTGCTCCATGGCTCAGCAGTTTTCTGCCTCCCAGATATGGTCGCCCATTAACATAATAGAATTTCACATGCAGGGAGAATACAATCTCGAATATGAAATGAATTTTTCCTGCTTAAGATGGAGTACGATTGACTTCCAACAAGACTGTGGCAGCTCTCTGAAAAAAAAACGGGGAGGGAATTAACGTCAATTAAGATAATTGAAATAAATGCACCCACTAATTCATAAGGGCCGCGATGGAACATAATTAATTTTATCGATAAGCTGTTGAGTTCTTCAGCTCACTGTGTGTCTGCAGTAATTGTGGGTAGATATGAAGCAGCTTTGAGTGTTGCCGTGCACGTGCAAAGCCAATGGTTTTGGTCTATTTACGACGGTCACAAGCTAGCACTCTGGGTGATTTTGCCTTTCTGGGTGCCTTTCTCAAGTTTAGTGTACTCTTACTTTGTTTTTTTGAGTTGCAGTTTACCCCACATTCGATCAAAAACCATCACCAAACCCAGATTGAACCCCTTTGATATCATCATGATTTGATCTTCATCATCAACCAAAGGTGTTGAGAGAATTAAATCTTTCATTGGTCCCTAACCCTAACACCATAAGCAATATAAATGTGATTCCTTTCAGTACAAGCTATTCTCACTCTCTACATAAAATACATATCAGCTTTCCTTTGTTTTATCCTGTTCCGCCTCTATGCTCATGTCTCTATCTTGATTCATCCATTCTCCCTCCTTGGCAACCAGAATGAAGTGAGTACCGTTTTGTGAAAAAAAAAACAACTCTGTGCATTCAAATCTATGCAGCTGCAGTATTAGTTTGGTGTTTGAATCTTGCTTCATGTAGCTGTAGGTGTCCTTGTATTGTAGGTACAATAGATAGAGTTTTCCTCTGTAACAGATTCCTTAGTGTTTTGCTCCTGCCAGAAATGTCCAAACATGTACTGTAGATGTTTGGTTTTTAGCAGTTGCAGTTGGTTTTGATGCCATAAATTGACTTGAAGTTTCATTTTGCTTTGTAAAACTCCAGAAGAGGAGATAGGTAAGCGTATATGTCGTGATGGTAACGTGTGTTTTGTTAGCCTCCAGATAAAACAACCTATTTTTGGAAAGTGTTGATTCTTTTGACTTAGCAAATACAAAGTACGCTCACCGGCCACTTTATGAGGTACACCTTGCTAGTACCGGGTTGGACCTCCTTTTGCCTTAATTCTTTGTGGCATAGATTCAACAAGGTGCTAGAAACATTCCTCAGAGATTTTGGTCTATATTGACATGACAGCATCACGCAGTTGCTGCAGATTTGTCGGCTGCACATCCATGATGCGAATCTCCCGTTCCACCACATCCCAAAGGTGCTCTATTGGATTGACATCTGGTGACTGTGGAGGCCACTGGAGTACAGTGAACTCATTGTCATGTTCCAGAAACCAATTTGAGATTATGTGAGCTTTGTGACATGGCGTGTTATCCTGATGGAAGTAGCCATCAGAAGATGGGTACACTGTGGTCATAAAGGGATGGACATGGTCAGCAACAATACTCAGGTAGGCTGTGGCGTTTAAACGATGCTCAATTGGTACTAAGGGGCCCAAAGTGTACCAAGAAAATATCCCCCACACCATTACACCACCACCACCAGCCTGAACCATTGATACAAGGCAGGGTGTACCTAATGAAGTGGCCGGTGAGTGTATATGTACAGTAGTGTTATGGTTATACACTGTTATTTCAGTGCTCACTCGATCAATTGATAGGATAGACCTAGAGGGCATTTGATGCATACATCCCTAGCGATCAATGTTCCCTCAGCCCTATGTCCTCTGAGCTAACCTAACCCTAACCCTAACCCTAACCCTAACACTAACCTACTCATTGTTCACATCTCACCCTTAACTAGTTGTTGTACTTAAGCTAACCTGCTAGCAACCTAAGCTAACATAGAACTGAGCACATAGAGCACACCTCCATCTTCCCTGTGAGACTTAATTTAGTTGATGTCATCGTGTTGCTGTAGGTAGAACCCCATAGACAGCTCTCCTCTTCCTCCCTCCCTCCTTCCGTCTGTCTCATCACACCTTACCTTCCTCTTCCATCCGTCTTTTTCTTTTTCTTTTCTACCGTGTCCCACAATAGCAGGAGGTGCGTGCTCCAGGAGGGCGACCACCAGCGGCTCATTAGCACGTTCGCCTCTCGGGCCATCGCCGCCCACAAATACTCCACCGTCAACGGCATCCTCCTCAACAGCATGCCCAAATCAGACAGCAACATCACCTTCCTCTCGGACGAGAACCCCCTGACCACCAAGAACCCCCTGTACGACGACGACGTCAGCAGCCCAGCGACTATGGGGAGGACCCAGAGGATGAGGGACCTGGTGGGGGGCGGGGTGTTCACCCCACCGCGGAGGGCGGGCTGCCTGAGGGACTCTTTCATGAGGAGGTTCAGCGCCTCGGGGGCCGGAGGGGGCCACTCCTGGACCCTGCCTTCCAGGCTCCATCGGAAGGAGATGTTCGACACTCTGAGACGCCAGGTGGTGATGGACCCGGTGCAGTGGGAGCTGGAGCTGCTGAAGGTGGAGCTGAAGCACAACAAGGAGCAGCTGGACGGCCATTTTGATCATATCGTCCTAGGGAGCCCCAACTTGGAGCCCAAGCTGACAGTGAAGGAGCAGGCCAGGCAGTTCGAGCAGCAGGCCTTGCAGGAGATGAGGCAGAGGCAGAGCAGGGGCTCGCGGGGGTCCCTGTCGCCCGACTTCCTCCTGTTGTTCCCCGAGAGCCCTCAGCACCGGTCGTGTCCCCCCCCCTGCATTATCATCACCCAGAGCAACGATGGCACCACCCCCCCGCCCAGCTACAAGCCCACCCCGCCCGTCCTGCGCCACTTCGGCTCCGGCCTCTACTGCTCCACCGACGACCACGAGGCCTACCAGGTCCACGTCGAGGTCATCCCGGACCCTCCCGACATCCCCGCTCCCGCTCCCCCTCCCCCTCCCCCTCCCCCTACGCCCCCTGCCCAGCCTCCCTCCTCTCCCCCGCCCCCGCCCTCCACCTCTCCCCCGCCCCCGCCCTCCACCTCTCCCCCGCCTCCCCCCTCCACACTCCCTCCCGAGTCCCCTCCTCCTCCTTCTCCTCCTCCTCCTCCTCCCCCGCCGCCGGCCCCCAACAACCACCACTCCGGCTCCAACCCGGCCCCGCCCCCTCCTCCGCCCCTCCCCCCTCCCGTCTCACCCTCCCCCAACCGGCCGTCGGCATTCGTCCTCCCAGCCCTGCCGGCGGTGACCACCCTCAGGCCCGTGTCGCTGCGGCCGCCGCCCCCCCCGCTGGCCGTGGAGCCCGAGGGGCCACGAAGGGAGCTGAAAGGGATCCTCAGAACCATCCCCAACATCGCGGACCTGGAGAAGTCCGTAGCCAACATGTACAGTCAGATAGACAAGAAGCCCAGGCCTCTGCGGAGCGTGCTGAAGTCTCAGGCGTCGGTGGAGGCTGTGGAGGCTGCAGAGGCAGCAGTGGAGGCCTCGGAGACTACAGATGCCAGAGAGGTTCCTCAGGATCAGAACCAGACAAACACAAACATGAACTCCATCGTGGAGGAGATGGAGAAACACTTCCCCTCTCACTCCACCGTCATGTGACTTTCTCCTCCTCTTTTTTTCCGCTTTTTTCTTTCATCAGTGGCTCTCCCTTGTTCTTGCTGGATTTTAATTCATCAGTGAGAGTTGTTTTTCTCCATCTCTCTTTTTGTCTTTCATCCATGACTCTTGTTCCCTCATTATGTGTTCTTTTTTAAATTCCATTCATCTCAAATTGTGTTGTCATGTTATTTTGTTGTGTTTCATGTATACATTTTAAAGGTATTTTCAGTCAGATAGGTGAATTTATGGATGTGTATGTGTACAGTATGTATGGTTAGCGGTAGTCATATAGGTTAGGCTATGATGTTTATCGAAGTCTACGGACATGATAAAAGTCTAGAGAACTTCACAATGACTTTTATAAAAAAGGAAAAAACATATTTATTGCTTTAAAGTAAATTTCAACCAGTTTCCTGGTCAGAGATCACAAAAGGAAGTTCCAAGCTAAGAGCTAATGAAAAAGGTGCTACATGGGAAATGTAGTCACACTTGACTGAGTTGTATGTGTTATATAAAGATTCACTCACTAGCACACTGCATGTTCTCTCTCCTTATTTTTCTTCTTCTTCTCCTCTTGTCTGGCCAAGATCCCTCTCTTATGCAGTCACTCACCATGCAGGTTTAAAGTCTACTGCATTATTCAAAGAAAGGTTGTTTGAAAGGCGGAGGGGAGACTTGAAGTACTCTCCTCTTTGGCACCTGTTGAAGTTGAATGCTGCCAAATCTGGGCGTGTCCAATCATTTCATTATTTGTCACTATTGTTAGTTTAATCTCCATTTCGACAGAGAGGGACATGACTCACCACTGGCAAAAAAGGTATAATACCCTACCCTATCCGTTTCATTAGGTTCACTCAAGTGGACCTTTCCGAGAGGTAATATGTCTCTCTCCCCTTTCGATCGAAGGGACAGACTGAAAGATAGAGGAATCGCTACTCCGGTTGAAAAGGATGGAGTGAGGAGCGACAAAACCGTGTGGTGGGGGGGGGGGGGGGGGGGGGGGATCTTGAGTACCCGTCTACCTCTTTCTACGCTGCTTCACCTCTTCTCCGTGCTTCTGCACATTTTAGCAGTCGGGGGTGGGGTGGGGGGGGGGGGGGGGGGGGGGGGGGCAACGACAACTTCTTGCCTGTCAAGTTTAGACGCAGATGCTTGTAATTACCGAACCAATCAATCCTGTTTCTGGTTGGCCTCCTGTCTTTCCCTCACATGGCCTCTCCGGAGAACTAACTCACCACATTTATTCATCTCAACGTCCCTCGGTAACGTTCCCTCTGTAATCCCTGTTTTAATTACACCGGGCCCTAATGGATGCTGCACCCTGCATCATTAGATGTGATTATGGCTGACTTCCATCAATGTCCACCACCCAAGCCCATCCTTGTCAGGGCCTGTTTGGCAGGGTGAGTTTGATCACAGTGAAACCTTCAGGTAGTCAGGAGCGGCATACCACTTAACTGGGTGGAGGAGAAATCAATGCACATACAGGGTAGTGCAGCTTGTGATGTCTCCTCTGCATTGATTCTGCACTTCTCCCTCCCTTCTTTCCCTCCCTTCTTTCTTCTCTCTCCCTTGTTTTCCCTCTTCCTTGATCCTGCTACCAACTCGCTCCATTCCTATCTCTCTCTCTCCCCACTCCCCCCCCTCTCTCCCTCTCTCCCTGTCCTTTCTCTCTCTCTCTCTCCCTGTCCTTTCTCTCTCTCTCTCCCCACCCCCCCCCTCTCTCTCTCTCCCTGTCCTTTCTCTCTCTCTCTCTCTCTCCCTGTCCTTTCTCTCTCTCTCTCTCTCTCTCTCTCTCTTTCTCCCCACCCCCCCCTCTCTCTCTGCCCCCCCCCCCTCTCTCTCCCTCTATTTCTCTCTCCCTCCGCCTCTCCCACTCTCCCTCGTTCCCTTTCTATTCATTATAATTTCTCCCTCTTACCTGCCCCTGCTACCTTTCTAAGCCGATCCTCTCCACACGTCTGGCATCATCCACCACCCCGTTTCATGTCATGGCTTCCTTTCATGCTCTGCTCGAAGCTGCTGCTGCTGCTGCTATGCTAGGTGTTGTTTACCAATGAGACAGCGACTAGCACCTCCCAGGTGACATCCCGCTCTGGAGAAGAATCTATAAAAAAACATGTTTAAGGCTTCCTGGGATTAGGAGGAGGACAGAAGCTGCCGGTGAGATGAAGCCAATGTAGTCAAACTGTAAATCACGCGTCTTAGAAGTCCTGAGATCAGAGAGTCCTGCCAGAGTGTTGCGTCGGTGAAGTAGAGAATGGCTCTGTGTGTTTTTTTCGGTGGGAAATAAACCTGCCAAACTTCATACACGTGTGACATGACCTCAGATCAGACTGCGACACACACACGGTAGATGTTCTTCACGACCCGTTCACAGAATCCCAGGTGTTGTGTCTAGTGCTGGTTATCTGTGTCGCAGTGTGTATTTCAGAACCTGTTTGGTTCGGATTCTGGACCGAGAGAGGATTTTTAAGAGGTGCTCTGCATTCTTAGTGTTTATCTCCTTTACCTGTGACCCAGAGAGAGCAGTGATGGTTCTGCTTCAGCTCTGTATCTACTGAGAGCAGGGTGCTGCTTATCAACTCCCCCAGTGTTGCCTTTCGTCGACAGACCAGGAGGCAGAGCCACTGTAACAATCTCTCACACAGTCACGCGCGCACACACACACACACACACACAACCTCTCTGAAACAGACAGCTCTAACACACTCACACACACACACACACACACACACACACACACACACACACACACACACACACACTCCTCAGGGAATGCCTCTGACCCAATAGCCCCCTCATGATTAGTACAAGTTGACTTCCCCGTGGCGAGGCACACACAAAGCCACCGTCTTCAGCCCACTCGATTGACCAGTCTAACCTCATTCAGACCATTTTTCATTAGACTACCTCTTCAACCAGCATGGAGCCGCGGGCAACTTCTGGACAAGCTCAGTTGGAACGGGGGGGGGGGGGGGGGGGCTGCATCACCGCATCACCATCACAAAGAAGCGGCCGAGAAATTCCAAAACGTCCTCTCAAAGTCACAAATGATTGTTTTGCCATAAATCTTCATTGGACTTCCTCATTACATTCACCTCATAGAACAATTGCAGTCATTTGCTTTCCATGATCAGCGGCCCGGCACGGAATATTAATTCTGAGCATTTACGCAAAGTGGCTCGCTGGTAGATTAACACAAGAGATGCATCTCTCTGTTTGTCCTTTCTTTTTGTTGCCGTCCTTTGTGTAATTGAATGTTTTCCTTTGTGTACTGTTCTGAAGTAACAGGATGGTGTAAAACGGTTTCGGGCGAGGTCGTGGTATTGTAGAGCTAGCAGTCAACAGCCTAGAGCCCACGTAATGTGTGAATGGCTCACTGTCTGAATGAATGAACTGAGATTGTCTGAGAGACAAAGTTTTGTTATGGATAAAGGCGGAACATAGGTCTCTCTCTTTCAGGCTCAATCGGATTCATAATTGAATTAACTCAAATCCTTTCTGATTTATGAGTTACGCACTTTTTTCAATGCACATTATTTCCAATTGGTTAGAGCCTTGATAAGAATTTGCTCATTCAGTCAATGGAAAAAGTCTTTGTCGAGAAAAATAATTGTGGTAAATTCTCTCTCTCTCTGTCTCTGTCTCTGTCTCTCTCTCTCTGTCTTTCTTTCTCTCTCTTCCCCTCGCTCTCCATCTCTCTGTCTCTATCAGACCACCAGTAGAATAGATGTACTGTAGCACACTGTAGTACTTCATATGATGAAGTTGTTCAAGGAGATGAACAACTGCTTTACTATGCATATGTGAAAAATGTGTGCAGAATGGAGACCACTCACTGCTTTTGATTTAAGCGTCCAATTTCCACTACAGTAAGTAAAACAATGTTCATATGAAAAGCTCAAGCATGCTTTATCTTGACAATCTCGCTTCCTGATTTCAAACATGTTTCTTCCCTCACAGACGAGGCTACGGACATCATGAGGTACGTGTTTCTCGTTTTTTTCTGAAATTGGCATGGCTCGCCGAACGGCGATCCAACCTGACGACACTTTATTTAACGTCACGTTATCTGTAGACGCAGCCTTGATAGAAGAACACAAATGGAATGAGGGAATCTAAATGTTCAGTGTCTTCTTTGAGCAGTGGTGCGATGAATAGATATTGAAAAGTGCTGTGCGGATCACCGAAGCTGTCATCCCTTTTGTATTATACGCCTTGGTTTCGGTTATGAAATGCTCTTCATCTCTACTTCACATTCTTTTCCCTCTCTGAGTATACACACTCCCCATCAAACTTTCCCCAGACCTCAGATAGACCTCTTCCCCATCCATATTTACATTGATCCACTATCTTTTTAATGAAAATTCTCCTCTTATCTTTCTCTCTCTCTGTCTTGTTTTTCTTGTCTTTCCTTGGGGCTGTCCTTGCTCTGCCTGTCTGGCAGCAACAGCAGTTACTCAGACCATCTCTTCTGAGACCTGAGGTACAGCACAGCACGGAACTCCCACTACCCCCCTCCATAAAGCACTGAAATATTCTCCTTTAATAATGCTCTCTGGCCCAGTTGTTGATTTTCCCTCAACTTCTCTTGTTTATCAGCTCAACTTCATTGTCTTTGAGTAATGACTCAGTTTTTTCACCCACCCAGGAGCTCTCGATGGAGTCGGGTATCGACCCGGGCCAGGACTATTACACCCAGGATTACTATAATTATGACCACGGGTGAGTGTGTGTATGAGTGTGTGTTCATGAGAGCCCCACTGATCCCGACTCAAACAGTTCAACTCATACCACGGGGGACTCACCCGCTCTGCCTGTCCAGACTCTCATTTAGAGCTAAATACCCTTCACATCTAAAGCCGCTCCCCACCAAAATAGCTCCCCTACTGAGAGAGCTGAATTAGTTTGAAACCACCCCGAAGTGAAGCCGTCGCCGGTCGGGAAAAAAACCCATAATGGCGCGTCAGCCGGAATGGTTCATATTGTCATATCTCGCCACCTGTGATGTATTTCGTAATTTAGTTTTAGGACACTAGAGACCTTGATTTACGTCTCCTCATGCAATGCTATCAAGGCTAATCACTCACTTAGCCTGTGTACGATGAGAACAGTCCATATGGTTGGTGATAGAGGCGTAAAGACCCTACAAATACTGATTGAGTGTACGTGTGTGTGTGTGTGTGTGTGTGTGTGTGTGTGTGTGTGTGTGTGTGTGTGTGTGTGTGTATGTGTGTGGAATTAAGCTCCACTGGTTTTCCCCCTGCAGCAGGCAGGAGCACCCAAGTGAGAGGATGATAGTTTTTAGAGGGATGAAAGATTTGGATCTCCAGACGCCTCGGCTGCAGATAAATGCACCTCTCGGTGTCTACGAGTCTCCCTGCGCCGGCGTTTCAACTTTTAATTAGAATGTCCAGGCTCTCATTTCACTCCACTGGCTGTTATTTCCCAATGCTGTTATGCAGCCTATCTCTCTAGCTAACCGATCTCTCAACGTGCTAATCCTTCAAACCACCTTGAATAGAATTGAGAGTTACAGTTCATGTGAGGATGTTTGATAACAGGGCTTGCTTCCTGAGCACAGATTAAACCTAGAGTCCTGGACAAGTGACCATGTTCAATGAAGAATCCCTATTGAAAGTGCATTCTAATCCAGGGGTAGACTTAATCTATGTCCCCATAGTCTTTCAGAGAGTCTTGAGCCACTTGTGACGCGGGTCATCACGAGTAAGATTGTCAAAGTACTTCCTCAGCTGAGTGATGTCACAGTCACCCTGATACTTGCTAAGCCGTGGTCTGTTTCTATTTTAACAGCTGTTTTCTCCCCGGGATCACACAAATCCTTTAATCTTGGAGCATAGTGACCTTACTGCTACGCTCAGCAGTGTGGCCCAGTATCTCAGGCCTGTCCCCCTCTGGCATTAAAGACACACTGAACAAAGACAGTGGAGAGAGACTGTGGGAGTAATGAATGTAAAATCCCATAAGGAGGCTTTAGCTTAGATAACGACAGGCTCCTTACCACCCACCTATCTGTTACCCACAGACAGAAGACACAGAGGACCCAGCTCTATTCACAGATTCCGTTTAAAGCAGCAATGTATAACATTCAAGCTTTGTAAATGATTCCTAATGATTGTAATGACTCATGTTTAATCAGGGAATGAGAAATATTTAATTTATTAATGCTATGTTGGTCCGAAAAGCTCCTATCCAACACTCGGTTTCTATGCAAATATGTTGTTACTAGCTAGGGGTGCACTAGGAGTGGACTCACTGATTTTCGCTGTTCTGTCTCTGGTGTCTGCCTCTTCGAATCATGCACGCATGCAGAAATTATTATTAGGGAGGATGTTGTTGTTTGGAACTTTGAACTGAATTTCATTGCAGTGGCCGAGCTGGCAGATTTCCATCAGACTTACTTATGCAACACAAATGGCACAATGGCCAAGAAATGTGTCATTTAAAAGAGCCTGCATACATGCTGTGTGTGTGTGTGTGTGTGTGTGTGTGTGTGTGTGTGTGTGCGTGCTGTGTGTGTGTGTGCGTGTGTGCGTGTGTGCGCGTGTGTGCGTACGGGTTTGCATGTGTCTGCTCATGCATGTCTGTGTGTTCACAGTATGTCTCTATACGCCCGTGTCTGTTCGTGTTTGAACGTCAATGGGCAAGTCATTGCGCGCATGCATATAGCATTCAGCTTAACCCACTGTTTCCCCTCCAGGTATGATCTGCCTCAGTATGGAAGTCGCCGGAAGTTGATATCCCCTACAGGGCTGTATGACGAATACGGAGAGGTGGTTGTGGAAGATGATGGGAGCTACTACTACAGCCCACATGAGTCGGAGGGAGAGGTAGCTAACCGTATCTCACATTGTTACACCGTCCATGTAAAAAGCACTTTATGATACAAAACAAGGCTATTATGAATAGATCTACCAAACCCCAATATTCTGTATATTCCAAAATGATTGATCATGATTACCCCTCTGTGGTGTATCACCAAATTTCAGGTGAAAGAATTAAGCAAAAGCCCTGATATGACTTTGCTGAAATCATTGAAAGTGTATGTTGGTACCTAAATTAATCTCCTTGGAGGTAAAGGTAACCCATAATGAAGTAGCAGAAATAAAGGAGGTGACTGTAGAGGTGGCTTTAACATCAACGTGGTTTGATGTCACTATAACAGGTGACCATGCATGGCAGGAAGCCCATACGTGGCAGAGGTCTCCCCGTGGCGGCCCCTCCAGACAGGCCTTCGGTGGCCCCCACGACCAGCCTCCCAGGATAGAGCTGGAGCAGCCACCACCAGCAGAGGGCGGTGTTGCTACTCCCGCGACTTCAAACTCTCACGACTCCAAGATAGCTAAGAGGCTAAGCAAATTGCTAGTCTCAGGTAGCAGCCGAGCCTCTGGACAGCCACCTTCGATCCATGCCCCATGGAACAAAGCTAGGATATTCCCCATGGTTTCTAAGGATGGTAGAGACAAAGGGGACCTCCTGAAGCTGACTGCCACCCACTCCTCTGACAGCATGGACAGTGGCATGGTAATCGACGGCAGTTACTTCCAGACGTCGGACTCCACCACCACCAAGCCTTCAGTGAAAGAGCGTTTCGGTAAGGCGCTGAGTCGCATCACCATCCCCATGAGGCTGCAATCGGCATGGAGGGAGTCTCAGAGCAGCGTGGCTGAGCATAGTATACAGACTGTATCTGCATCTCTGTCACAGACCTCCGAGAGGGGGGAGGAGGCGAGGAGGAGGTGGCAGGACTCCATGAGCGAGGCTGGGAATGGGGCTTGGGACAGCGAGAGGGAGACCAGTGACTCCGAGGCAGGCAGTATTAATAAAGGGATCTCAGGGGAGAGATACACAGACAGGAGCAGCGATGCATCGTCCAGACTGGGTAGAACTGCCTACTCTGGACCAGACTCAGACAGAGAGGAGGCCCGGGGGGAAGCTTTTGATTCAGACGAAGAGCAGGAGAGAATCCAGGGAGACTTTGAAGAGGAGGAGAGCAGGTCAAAGTCAGAGGGAGACTCCGACTTGGACACAGACACAGAGACGGAGTCAGAGACAGAGGAAGAGCACCAGACAGAGAGAGAGTCTGACACAGAGCAAGAGCCCGCGGCTGCTGTCAGGAAGGAGGAGGAGGAGTCCGGGTCGGACAAAGGGTCAGAATCGGAGACAGAGGAAGAGGGGGAAGAGGAGGAGGAGGAGGAGGAGGGAGTGTCACGTCTGCAGAGTCTGAGGACACAGAATCAGGGTCACAGATGTCCTCCTCCTTCTCCTCCAGGCTCTCGTCCAGTAAGAGATCCTCCAAAAGCTCCAGCCAAAACTCAGGGAACAGAGGCAGGGGTAGTGACAGTACCAGTGACAGTGCACACAGCCACACCTCCAGCAGGACCAGCAGGAGAACATCCTCTGAGACCCAGCTTAGTGGGTCTTCTACAGCAGCGGTCCGACCAGAGCAGATCCCCTCGTATTAGCAGGTCGAGCCGAAGCCTAGCCGGCTCAAGCTCCAAGAGCTCCAGGTCCTCCAGGAAAAGCGCCAGACCCAGGACCTCCTCCTCACACACAGTAGTGTCTGAGGCCACCATCGAAGAGGGAGAGCGAGGAAGATTTC
>NC_139670.1:16250825-16257807 GCF_951799395.1 Argentina silus | reverse complement strand
CTTCAAATTAAATTCAGATCCATTAAGTAAGATCTTCAAAAATGCCTGGAATGCGTGTGTGGTCATTATCTGAGTGGAATGCATTATTGTAATCTTTCTCAGTTTAGCAGGCTTTGAATCACAGCGAGTCTAAATTGCATGACCTCTTCTGCCCTCGTTTCTTTTCAGCTCTATCTCAGTAGCAGCCTTTTTGCCTTGCTCTCATGAATAGTGAAAGCAATGTCCTTTGGAGTGGTAATCCTATTCTTCCTCCAAAGCCGGAACAATTCTGTAGTAATGGTTTATGATTGCTGCTCATTCCTCTGTGTGAAAAAGCCCAGCAGATTGTGGATGATTCACCTCAGTGATATTCCTCTTCTCGCACATCTCCTACTCTAGTTTGACAGTATGACAGGATGTTTACTGCGTGTGTGTGTGTGTGTGTGTGTGTGTGTGTGTGTGTGTGTGTGTGTGTGTGTGTGTGTGTGTGTGTGTGTGTGCGTGTGCGTGTGTGCTCCAACTCTTTTCTGTGCTCTTTGAATGGTATTGTGTGCAGTGTACTGAGACTGAACCCGTTGCTCACAATATGAGATTTCATGTTTGTCACACTGTATCATACTTCCGACTGATTGTTTGTTTGTTGTACTTTAGTACGGGAGGAAGAAGCGGATCAAGCTGGTGGTGGACCGGGAGTACGAGACCAGCTCCACGGGGGAGGACAGCGCCCCAGAGTCCCAGAGGAACCGTCTTTCCAACATCAACAGCCACAGCAACATCAACGGCAGCGTGTACCTGGCCCAGAACGGCTCCATCATTCGGACCCGGCGGCCCGCCCACTCCAACAACATCAAGGTGAACTCCCCCGTCCGGCTGGCCAAGCACTTCAAGAAACTGGACAAGCTGGCGGTGACCCACGAGGAGGGACTGCCCCTCAACAGCCCCGTGGCCACCACCTCCTCCAATGCTGACAAGACCCTCAACACCCATCCCTCCAGCGGCTCCCTGGCGTCCAGCACCACGGGCCCGGAAAGCATAGCGTCCAAGTCCAACATAGCCAAGGCCATGGGGCAGAGAACTCTGAACGCTGAGGAGGAGCAGGAGTCCCCAGTGGACAATGAGGACATGAGGGAACCTTTAGAATCTCAAAGCGACCGCACGCAGTCCGACGAGGAGGAACTATGGATGGGGCCTTGGAACAATCTGCACATACCAATGACAAAACTGTGACTTTTTGTATTTCTTCTTTGCTATGTGACAAATTGTAGTTTTTAGTATTGTCCCCAAATTACTTAATTCACAGCATACGACTCAATGGAATTGCACTTTTGTTCAGTTTTATGATTTTCAGTAACATAGCGCAAGAAGTTTCTCTTACCTGTGTAGTAATGCTGATATTAAACATTTTATGAACGTAGTAATAGTTTTGGTTCAGAAAATGTATTATTGTTCATAAAATGTTGTTACTATAGTAATTACAGTTTAGCTACACAGGTTCAAGTGCAACTTATTGTAATATACAGTATTACTTTTTTTTTATCAGTCCATGGGGTTGTTTGTTGCCTACAATAGCAACATAACCAAGAATTGGCTTTATATACTTAGCTACTCTCTACTTAGCAACATTTATCCAAAATCTTTGTGACCAGTGGTTTTATTTTTTGGATAAGGAGAAATATTTGAGTTGTCTTAAGAGAAAAGGCGATATTCTACCAATATTATCACTTCAGAATGTTTTCTTCTAAGAGTTGTGAAAACGGATTGGAGACACAAATATGTCTTGATCACAGATACACTTTGCTGTTCATGAACCTGTCGAATGGAGAAGCTCCAATCATATGTCATTCAGACTTGAATACAGTGTTATTTTTTCATTTTTATACAGATTGTTACATTTTTGGAAAATTGAAATACTATCCATTTTGCTGCATACATACAGTATATTTGCCATGTTTTTGGACTATTCTGGCTGTGGTCTGGTTTTGAATCGGTATTCGTCCTGGCCTTATGTTTAATAAGCACATGAAAAAAGCAATGCAGTAATCTCTGTTCTAGTGCTACTGCCTTCACTAATATATCAAAACACCTTCATCTGTCTGGTTTGGAAAACCACTGAGGATGGATACAGAAATAAATATTTCTCATCAAACTGGTGTTAGTTTTATTGATCCAGCCCTCTTTCCCCACGTTCCCTCTCCAAAGTGATAAAACAAATCTATTCGGTTGATGAGAAAAGTATGCTTAGTCCGAAACCCATTCTAGGTTATGACCAATTCAAATGGGCATTGCAGCAGTTCAATTATTTTGTTTCAAGAATCCACCATGATATTGATTACATTTTGAGCTCCTTTGTGGCAATTAACTAGAGCTACAGAACTCCAGAAGAAAGGGATAGTCTTTAATCGTTTCTGGAAGGAGAACATATTAAATGTCCTTTTTATTGATTCAGCTAAATTGGCTGATTATAGCGATGCCAGCTCCCACACAGTAAATTCATTTTGCCTTATTAACTGAGTTAGCCAGAGGATGGTCTTAGCTTCATTAATCCTGCAATAAGCAGAGGGTATTTCTCATGCACAGAGAGAGGAGGATGGGCAGATCAGCAGAAAAGTATGCTTGAAAACATCAGATTCACAGGTTAGTCTCTTTCTCAGTGGGTCACCTTAATCAAGTCTACCCAAGGCTTACTTACACTGTATGTGCATGCGTGTCAAAAATGCTATTTGCATCGTTTCATAATACTATATTAGACAATGTAAACAATGTGGGGCCTTAGATGTTAGCAAAAAGAGGCAGTCCTATGAAATGGAATGTCTGAATCTTCTGCTTAACTCAGCAGCCCTGTATCATAAGCTAAACTTGCAAATATTGACGTTCAAGCACTTTTTCTATTCATCATATTATAAGACATAAGTCTCATAGCTATTGATACAAACGGAAGAATCCTATTCGTCACATTATAAGACATCATCAAAGTGATGATACAAAATAAAGAATGCTTTGGTAGGTTGGAGATTGGGGTTGGTGGGGGGCTTATAACCAAGACTTGCAACCTGAATTGTACAGGTTAGAATCTGCTTTGGGACAATTTTGACAAAAGTGCTTTTAGTGGTTTTGTTTGCTTATTCTTGTTGCTAATGTTTGCTCATACCTTCTCCTGAAAACTTGCACTTAACCTAAGCACTTTAAAGCTATAATGGCAAACGAATTAGGACTTTGCCTAGACATAGTATAAGGATGTTTTGCAATGATATCGTGTTGCAATCAGTGTGGGGAATTTGTGTTAGTGTTGGCCTCGATGTGTTCGGTTGACGAAGGCGATGAGGCAAACAGTATTTAGCCTGCAGGTTCTCGCCTTTGAAAGGAACACCTCATGTTGATTTCTTGTGGTGTGGGAGAGAAAATGTAGCTGAAACTTCTCCAAACCAGTCTCCAAAATGGACCCTCAGCCTGCTCTTTGCTCTGAAACCAGCTTCGACTTCACTCTGGCTGGCTCGTTGTCAAATTAGTTTCCCTGACAACCAGAGGAGCTTTCAGACCCAATCCATTTAAGCGTCAGGCCATAATTCTCTTTGACGTGAAAAATACGAAATTAGGAGACAGTCTCATGGCTTTCCTGGATTAACCATAGCTTAATGCTAAGTGCCAGCGAGGAGTTTAAACCCATTATTTATTGTAATCATTCTAGGCTTTTTCATTCTAGGTTTATGCAACATTAATCTAAGGGTATTTTCACATATAGCCCTCTTTATAGGAACCAAACTCAGTGAGCCAAGAGGTGGAAAAAAGTAAAATAACTCAGTTATTTTTTTATTCACACGGCCCTTCTGTTTGGTCCATTACAGCTGGTCCATTTCAGCAATGATGAGGTTTCAGTCGACTTTGCTTTCACAGCGCCATCTTTCATTTGAACTCAGGCCAATTAACTGCTTTGCAGCTTGGGTAACTGCACATTGATTGAGCATGTGACATATACAACAAGCCCATAGTGCCAAGAGAGTACAGAGCGGTTCCAATGATAAGTGGACTGGGAGTGCTTTGCACTCACATTGCAACCAAGAAAGCAAACTAAAAGTGAACCCCCTCCAGAGACGGACTCAGTTCGGTTCACTTCAGAGGGACCTGCGTTCATTTGGAGCATTCACATGTGCATGAACATTTGAGTTCACAAAATTGACTAAAAGGGACGAAGTGTGAAAATACCCATGAAATTGTTGTTATGAAAGCATACATTGAAAAACATATGGTTGCGTTGACACTTGACATTACCTGATCAGCACAACCAATCTCTATGTAGATTTGACAGTTTATTCCAGTCTTCTAAAGTGAGCCACTAGAGGGCATATGACACTGTAGAGTGTCAAGCGTCCTAATACAGGGAGAGATGATTTATTGAGACAACTTGATTTATTCTAGTTAGCATATGGTATGGCTATGTTTAAGTATAAGGGTTAGGGTATTCGAATGATGGAATCATACTTTAAGACTGCAGTAAACAGAACTGATGTAAAACAATTTTTTATCAATTTACAGTAAACACAGTTAATCACAGCAACAAAGTGTTCAAAAGTCCTGTTTGACTTTTTGGTACGCACCTGCAATGTTGTATAATCAGTGTCTTCCCCTTGAACAGGTTATTAAAGGGTTAGTTCAATATTTTTTTTTTTTTTTACTTATAGTCAGATGGTTCCTTACCTTTGAAGTAGTCTATGGGCCAGGGGAAACTGTAATCCATGGTTCCGAGTTTTTTAAATAGCCACTACAACTAAGTCAGAGAGTTCATTTGAGGTGATTTGGCCACAAATGTTGAACTTTATTTTTTGTTCCCCAATCACCCCCTGTACCCCTGTTTTTTGTTAGCGTGGCTAAAGTTAGCTGAATAGCTTATCGCTATTTAAACAACTCTGACCCATGGATTACTGTTTCTCCTGGCCAATAGACTACATTCAAGGTAAGGAACCATCTGACTATAAATTGAAAAATATTGAACGAACCCTTTAATGTAGTAACCTCTCTTCACCAGTAGATGGGGGAGGTGACTTTTACATCACATTAGATCCCTGGTATCAAATCAATTGTGTTCTGAAACACCTCTATGTTTAATTGAACTCCAACTCCATTAATAGTTTTAATCCTATGTGTACATACAGCCACTGGAAAATAACCTCTTCACATCTGCACAGAAAGAACACCATACTGTGTCATATGCTTAGGAATCCAATGTGAAGATGCTCAGAGCTACCCATAGTTGACTTTACACCTGCACCTTGTCAGAGCACACACACATGTTGAGTGTGGAGACATAAGTGCAGTCATGGGAGAAAACAAGTGAATTACACTGCTCTTGAAATAAAGCCAAGAGCCAGAGATAATAATTTACAAGCAGAGCCAATCTAATTGCACTTAAAAATGATTACAAGATTACCTGAACCTCATAAGCGAGCTTTAATGACTTTATCCCCTTTGATCTAAACGTTATGATAGCCATTGAAATATTTCAAACAAACATCCAAAATAAATAATTAAGTGAATAATTACAAGCTGGCCAATTTTGTGATTACAGATAGACCCGGTCCTGGCCCTTTAAATTCTATAATTAGCGAGATCAGAGAGAGCCATTCAAAGTGTCAGAATACAGAACCTGGTGCTAGATCACTGTACAGAGGTGTGAGTGTGTGTCTTTTGGCAACTGTACACACACACACACACACACACACACACACACACACACACACACACACACTCACACACAGTAGCAGCAGTAGCAGCAGCAGAGCAGTTGCATGCAGGTGGATAATGACTCTGTGGTCATGTTCCAAACTCATTTAAACACTGAATATGAAAAACCACATCTAAAAGAAAACTTTTCCCATGACATGAAAGTTTTCCAACAAAATTGAAAAATGTAAATTGACGTCCTTGTATAGTCTCTGGCTTCACAACATTGTTTATATATTTTTCCAATGTTATCCCCAAAATTCCATCACGCTTGCCAGCCATCAGCACATTTGCAATATGAAACCTGTAATACAGCCTATTTCTGAGCACCATGTATAGATTTTTGGAGTATTTCTGGTTTGCTAAACTATATGTTGTACATTCACAGTGCTTTATAATTTATGATGTGTGTGCCCGGTCTGAAGGTAGCATTTGAGAGATGCTCTTGATCTCCCCTCAGCCACACACACAAACATACACAGAGTAAATAATGTTAATGGCCTCCCACCCAAGCATTTTATTATTTCTCAAAACGCCAGGGCCTATAGAAAAATATAAGCTTGGCACAGCCGGGCTCGTGTAATGAGGGGGTGCTTTATACCCGTCTCTGTTTCAGACGGTAGACGACATACATTTGCCATCATGGCACCATAGGCCAGTCGTAGGAATAACAGGAAAGGCCTGAAGCACGTGATCCTCCAGTGGAGAGTATACAGTCAGCCTACCTGTGTGTCGCCTATGATTATACTCTACAGGCCCCATTCTGAGGAGATATTTCCTTCCAAATAACGTGCTCTGAACAACGTGCGTACGGTTTGTTTACGGACTTTAGTCTTCCGGAAGGACCAGGTCTCTCTTGAAAAAAGAGATGTTATCTCGATGATGGCTCAAGAAAAGGAAAACAGCTACTCCATCACAGAGAGCTGCACAGCGAGCTGTGGGATCTAATGTTCAATTATTCAAATGAGGTGATGTGAGGTGATGTGATGTGATGTGTCTCACCGTCCGTCCGTCTGTCTACCTGTCTGTCTGTTTACCCGTCTGCCTGCCTGTCTGTCTGTCTGTTTACCTGTCTGTCTGTCTACCTGTCTGTCTGTCTGTCTTTCTACCTGTCTGTCTTTCTACCTGTCTGTCTGTATATAAGTGTCTGTCTGTCTACCTGTTTGTCTGTATATAAGTGTCTGTCTACCTGTCTGTCTGTCTGTCTGTCTATCTGTCTGTCTGTCTGTCTGTCTGTATATAAGTGTCTGTCTGTCTGTCTGTCTGTCTGTCTCTCTGTCTACCTGTC
>NC_139670.1:16193325-16245825 GCF_951799395.1 Argentina silus | reverse complement strand
GACACAATATTCACCCCCAAATTCTTTGAGACGCCATAGGACCTTCATAGGAAGTTCGGGACAAATCAGGGACAAACTGTGGGTCGTGTGAAAGGGTCTCCGAACGCGTTCCATGGACTCTGCGATGAACGGCGACCTCCCGAACAATATCAAAACAAGTTTGCTATTTGATTGTGCCAAATGCGCATTCCACTCATGCCCGGTGTTCAACGGTAAAGTGGTTACGTGTGAAAGCCACATATTTTGAGATGAAACTTTCTCCTCTTCGTGTAGTGTGGAAGGCTATCTGACCATAGGAATTCCAATATCGTGTAGTGTGTAGACAGCTTAACTATTCTCCTGAAATTCTTTGAATGGCACAGACACCCTTGTTTGTCAGCCATTCTGTGACACAGAGGCCCAGATCTGGGAGAGGAGAAGAGATAATGACAGAGCAGGGCAGGTTGGTAATGAGGCCTAGGGAGTCTGGGTGACCCCGGCAGGCGCGAGGCAAGGCGAGCCAGGCTGAAGGTGTGTCTCTCACACACACACACACACACACACACACACACACACACACACACACACATATACACACACACACATACACACACACAAACAAGCTGAAGGTGTGTCACACACACAACCACACACAACCCCACACACACACACACACACACACACACACACATATACACACACACACATACACATACACACACACAAACAAGCTGAAGGTGTGTCACACACACAACCACACACACACACACACACACACACACACACAGGCTGAAGGTGTGTCACACACACACACACACACACACACACACACACACACACACCCTCTGCCTTGCCTCTGCAGAGCGTCGCGCTGCCTAGGTGATTAATCATCCAGCTGATCTGGAGTCAGAGTTGCTAATGACAGGGCTTTCCCTCCAGCGCTGCTCGCTAGCATCTTCCCTCGCCGCGCTGGTGCCAGTAGGTCTGCCTCTCCGCTCTCTGTGGCTCCAGCTCGTGTTTCAGCCCTCATCTGAAGACACTGCAGCCTGTAACCTGAGTCTAGTCCACACAGAAAGATCAATATGGCCACTACTACTACTACAGGGCCCATACAGAGACATCTGTGTTTGTGATGATGCAATAGGGAAGTCTGGGCTTAGTATTTATGCATCCTGAAAATGGGTTGATAATGATGTTGGTCAGAGGAGGAGTAGCTACCTTTCTTTTTTTTTCTGTGACTCTTTGTTCCTGTGAGAGAGGTAGACTGATCATGGTAAAAATGTAGTATATAGTCAATTTAGTATAACATTTAGTATATAATTGTTGCTGTCTATTCCAAAAGTCAAACAATCTCCTATATGTAAAAGTGATTTTCAATCGAATTCAGAAAATTACTTTTGTAGTTCAATTTACATGTTTAGTTGTGTAACATTCCATCCTGTGCATTAGTGTTGGTTGTCTTTGTTTTTGTTATTCATTTATTTCTATTTATTGGACTATCTGCCTGGATATCGGATTTGATTACCTGTGTACCGTTCTGTTTTGCCTACCCCTTTCTGGATATACGCTACCGATTGACTGCTCCCTGTTTACCGAACGTTTTTCGAGTAAATACTATTCTTTTGGATCAAGCATGTGTCCTGAGTCGTGCTATTGAGTCCTCTGCCCAAGTACTAGTCATTACAGTATGAACTGGCCATACAATGGACTCAGCCAACTCAGACTCTTTGCGCGTTGCGCTTCAAGCCCAGGGGAGTCGGATTCGTCACCATGATGACCAACTTGCCTCTAACTGCTTAGGGATTTGACAGAGCGTCACAAGGGCCTCCAGGCTTCCATCGGTGGCTAGGTTTGCCACCTGGCTGATTGGTGCCAGTCCCGACCCGTGATCCAGTTCCTGTCTCCGCTCCTGATCCAACTCCTGTTCCTGCTCCCATGCTCACACCGCCAGCTCTCCAGACCCGAGTGGTTTTTTGGGGACTCGGGTAACTGGTTCAGTGTGGGCTGCACTTCAAGCTACAGGCGTTTTCTTTCCGGACGGAACGTTCCAAGGTGGCCTACGTCATCACTCACCTAACCGGCAGAGTCGAAGCCTGGGCTACGGCCAAGTGGGCTAGGGATTCTCCAGTCTGCAATTCCCTGGAGCCTTTCACTGACACTCTCCGCAAGATCTTCGACCGCACAACCCCCGGTCGAGAGGCAGTTAAGGCAGTTGAGTTTCCAGTTATGCCATTGAGTTCCGCACCCTGGCAGCAGACAGCGGCTGGAACTCCTCCACCAGGTTTGACGCCTTTCTTCATGGTCTTTCCGATCCCATCAAGGACCAGTTGGCTCCTCTAGAGCTTCCCTCTGACTTGGATTCTCTTTTTACCTTGGCCATAAAGATCGACAACCGTCTCCGGGAGAGAAAGAGATCCAAGGTGGCTGTTACTCCGCCGGCTCTGAGGGAGCAGATCGCTTTTCTTCGTGGCGTCCTCCTCAATGGCTCGTTCTGATGGCTACTTACCAGTGCCCCCTACTGTTTCTGAGGAGCCCATGCAGTTGGGGAGAACCAGACTCACTTGCGAAGAGTGCCAGAGCCGTCTACGGGAGGGCAGATGCATCTACTGTTCGCAGCTGGTCATTTCAAGTCTGCGTGTCCAGTAAAAGACCAGCCTCATCAGTGAAGAAGGGGGCGCTGGTGAGCCGAACCATTTTTTCTACCAATCCCTCTCATACTCTCACTCCTGCACGCATTATCATTCCAACTCAGACTCTCAACCATTCTGTATTTGTGGACTCCGAATCTGATGGGAATTTTATTGATTGGAGGTTAGCCAAGAGACTTAGACTGGACATTGTTCCCCTGCCCAAGCCTTTAGAGGCTAACGCTCTAGATGGTCACCTATTATGCAGAGTCACTCACCGCACTAAACCTATTCAACTTATCATCGCCAATAACCACACAGAATTCCTAAGCTTCCATCTGTTCAACTCCCCTTTACAGCCTCTCGTCCTGGGGTATCCCTGGCTTTCCGAGCATAACCCCCACATAAACTGGTCCACTGGAGAGGTTATGGATTTTGCTGTGGGATGTTCACTCTCCTGCCTTCCGCCTGTTCCTGCTTCAGTGTCTCCTCGACTGCTGGTCTCTGTATCTCTTGCGCCTCTGGAGCCTCCAGCGCCTCCTAGTTCTCCTGTCTCCTCGTGGTCCTTGGTTTCATCGTACTCTGACTTCCTGGATCTTTCCAGTGTTCCCCCCTGTTACCTCGACCTCAAGTAGGTATTTAATAAAACCCCTGCTACCATTCTGCCTCCTCACCGGTCATACGACTGCACTATTGATTTGCTCCCATGGACGTCTCCTCCTAGAGGGCGCCTCTACTGCTTATCGGCCCCTGAGAGGGAGGCTATGAAGAAATACATTGACTCTTCCCTTGCTGCTGGTATCATTCGCCCATCCTCTTCTCCTGCTGGGGCTGGCTTCTTCTTTGTGGATAAGAAGGATAAGATGCTTCGTCCCTGCATTGACTATTAAGGCCTAAATTATGTCACCATAAAGAACAGGTACCCCTCCCTTTTATCTCTTCCGCTTTTGAACTATTACAAGTGGCAAAGATCTTTACTAAGCTGGATCTATGCAATACTTATCATTTGGTTAGGATAAGGGAGGGGGATGAATGGAAGATGGCTTTCAATACTCCTAGTGGTCATTATGAGTACCTTGTTATGCCATTTGGACTCACTAATGTTCTGGATGTTTTTCAGGCTCTGGTAAATGATGTTCTCCGGGACATGTTGAATTTGTTCGTTTTTGTTTACCTGGATGGTATGCAAATTTTTTACCCTGACGAGGAGACCCATGTCCAGCATGTTCACCAAGTTCTTCAGTGACTGCTCGATCACCAACTATTCGTCAAGGCGGAGAAATGCAAATTCCATGCCTCCACCGTTACTTTCCTGGGGTTCATCGTCTCGGAGGATAAGACTCAAATGGACGCAACTAAGGTTAGTGCTGTCACTGAATGGTCCACTCCCACTAACCGGAAACTGGTGCAATGGTTTTTGGGTTTTGCAAATTTTTACAGGTGGTTCATTAGGAATTTTAACACTGTTGCCGCTCCACTGCATGCCCTCACCTCCTCCTCTGTCAGATTTCAGTGGTCTCCCCAGGCGCAGCAGGCCTTCTGGAGGTTAAGGTGATTCACCTCTGCGGCAATCCTCACTCTTCCGGATCCCCGTCCGCAGTTTGTGGTGGAAGTGGATGCCTCGGTCGTGGGTATCGGGGCGGGGTGGATAACAAGCTCCATCCATGTGTCTTTCTTTCCTGGAGACTTTCTTCCACTGAAAGGAATTATAACATGGGAGACAGGGAGTTGTTGGCCATCAAGGCGGCTCTGGAGGAGTGGCGTCACTGGTTGGAGGGAGCAGAGCATCCTTTCTTGGTATGGACCAATCATAAAAACCTTGAGTACATGGATTCGATTTTTCTTTGTCCTACCGGCCCAGTTCAAAGAATGTTAAGCCTGATGCCTTGACGCCTGACTCTGCCCCAAGGGCTTCCACCAACATTCTGTCCTCTTCCTGTGTGGTGGGGGCTGTTACATGGGGTATTGAGGAAGAGGTCAAACGGGCGAGTGTTGATGTGCCTGTTCCAGATGGCTGTCCTACGAACCGGTTGTTTGTCCCTATCTCCCAGCACTCACAGGTGATCCATTGGGCTCACACCTCTCTCCTCTCTTGCCACCCTGGAATACGACGGACTCTATTCATGATCAGGCAACACTTCTGGTGGCCTTCCATGGAAAGAGAGGTGGGGGAGTACGTGGCTGCCTGTCCTGTGTGCGCCCAGAACAAGGTCTCCCGATGTCCGCCTCCTGGTCTCCTGCACCCGCTCCCTGTGCCTCATCACCCCTGGTCTGACATCTCTCTGGACTTCGTCACAGGGTTACCACCCTCGGAAGGTAACACCACCATTCTGACGGTGGTGGACAGATTTTCAAAAATGGTGCATTTTATCCCTCTCCCCAAATTGCCGTCTGCCAAGGAGACGGTGGAGGCAATGTTATTTCACGTATTCTGAATTCATGGGAGGGGTACGGGCCTGAGGAGAGGTCTTGGGTTCCCACCGGGGACATCGTGGACCCAGACCTCATCCGGGATTTCCATCAACGTCAGGTGCCGTCCCTGGGGGGTACTGTAACATTCCGTTGTGTGCATTAGTGTTGGTTGTCTTTGTTTTTGTTATTCATTTATTTCCTGTTTTACTCACGTTGTTGTTCATTTCTGTCACTTTGTTATCTGCCCTTGTGTGTTTTCCCGCTTGTGTCATTGTCTGCCCCGCCCCGATTGATTTCACCTGTTCCTTACCATCATTCCCTGTGTATATAGTCTGTTTGTGCCTCTGTTTCGTTGCCAGTTTGTTTATTGTGCCTCTGTGTCAATACGTCCCAGGAATCTCCCTAGTGTCTTGTTTTTTCATGGTTATTGATCTCTGAGTGTTCGTTTTGACTTCGCCTTTTTGCTTTCTCCCTGTTGGACTATCTGCCTGGATCTCAGATTTGATTACCTGTGTACCGTTCTCTGTTTTGCCTACCCCTTTCTGGATATACCCTACCGATTGACTGCTCCCTGTGTACCGAACATTTTTCTAGTAAATACTATTCTTTGGGAGCCTGTGTCCTGAGTTGTGCTATTGCGTCCTCTGCCCAAGTACTAGTCATTACAAGTTGCCTACTTGTTTTTGCCAGAATGTGTCTTAAATGTTTATGTACTGGGGAAGCCCTAATCCTCTGGTCCAGAGCTATGTCATTATGCAGCCATGAATCTCCATCTTGTCTCCCCAAACACTCAGTGATGTCTGCTCTGTTTCCAACATTCCTGGAGTGACTGGAGTCAAGGAATCAACAAATCAACAAACGCTGTCTTTTAAGCCCAAGTATGGCTGGGTTGTTGAAGATAAGCCCCACTTCCGTAGGGCTTTTATAGAAGACATTTGGTCAACATGATGGACATGATATGGACATGATATATGATTTTAGTGGACATGATGTGGTGGACGACCTAAATAAACACGAATGAGATTTTTTTGTTAAAAAAAGACTATTCATGACTTGCACCTATGTCACTGTTTTGTTGCTGCCACCATATTGAATGAAGAGTGGACGTACTTCTTGACAAGAATTGCCAATTGTCCTGCATGCTGTTTACACTACTGATAGTTAAATCAACTGAACCAACTGAACTGTCCCTTAACGTCACATTTAATATAGCTAGCTACAAATGCCTAAATAGTAGTCTATTAGTTAGCTAATGCCAGCCAGCCAACACAAGATACAGAGCAAGCCATGCCAGCTAACATGCCATACTGTCCTTACTTAGCTAGCAAGACGTGCCAGCCAACAATACCTTACTTAGATAGCTAGCCTGCTACTGTCTAATTTAAGTGCCAGCTAGTCAGCTAAGTTAGCTATTAATTAATCCTGGCCAGTGGCCAGCAACTTCGTACAGTCAGAGTGTGGTAGTGGGAGTGAATTGGGATCAGCTCCACTACTTACTCGCTAGCTAATATTTGCACTGATATGCAATGAAAATGTAACACTTTTCAATCCGATTTGCTTATTACTACTGACAGCACAACATACTAAAGGCACTGTTAAACCTCATAACTTGAAATAGCAAGAAATAGCAAATTACCACATGTTCTCCCTTTGACACAAATGGCCCTCTGCAGATGACGTCACATGCAAGTCATAAATGTGTCTAACTACTTTCTGACTGTGTTTCCAGTTCATTTCAAGTGGTCTCTAAAGTCTCCAGACTGACAAGGGTTTCAGGGCCAGGCCATGAAATGGCTGTTTGAGTCGCCATTGAGAGGATTAAAGAGGTGCCACACCTTGTATTTCCCCTCCCAAGCCTCCTTTAAGAGTCTCCTGTATTCAGCAGAGGGGGACTTGACGACTCCTATAGTTGGCATGACTGGGGAAGTCGGAGCCACCGGAGCCTAGTCTGGTCTGGTCTGGCCCATCAGCACTAAGCCTCATGACATTTCATTAGTATGGCCATCCACACATCATAATCCCCATCTATCTGAGGGCTCTCTGGAGCCGACCAGAGAGGGCCTCCAAATTAGCAAGAGGCCCCGATGAGGAAGTGAACTGGTCGACTAAGGTCAGTAGACTAATGTATGACTTTGTCCCCTAAGCCCCTGTCTTTGTGGATCCTTTGATAGCCAACATGTGATATCAATTATCATTAACATTGCGGGTTTGGAGTCCTGTGTAAGATCCTACTATTATCATCCTTCTGCAATGTCTTTAAAGTAGTGCAGATTGCAGCAGCTATCAGACGCACAGTCATTGTTATCTTTCAGGAAGAGCTTTCTTCCCTGAGTGAATCCAGTTGTCTCTGGAATTACTGGAAGTGTAGACTTTGAGGTTCATTAAGGATTCTGAGCATCAAAGGCTTCCTGCTCTAAAAGGAGCATTGAAACAAAGAATGTTCTTTATGTAGGGAATGTGAGAAGTCTGGGCACAATATCCAGAATGTATTGGCCATACCATCAATTCCATAATATTTTCAGTCTATTTAGTACATTCATTGTACAGATAAACACATATTTCAGAAGGCAGAATGGGAATATACATTGTGTTTGTTCAGTAGGCCTACCCATTGCCTATTTACTGGACATCATAATGAAGGGATAGTCTTAGACCTTGGTCAACAGCGTCGAGTGCCCAGTTTAAGGCCTTATTTAAATGTCAGATTCAATAAACAAACAGAAATGTCCGCACTAAATGAATGTCAGTGGGTACGTTTGCACAGGTGGATGTTTGCCGTAGACTGACGAGCAGGCACTTTTACGGCAGTGTTTTCACCTCGAGGAGAACAAAGAACAGCCTTCATTGCTGCCGAGGACACTCTCAACGCCAATTCAAATCAACGTCTATTTAGCTCAGGTAAGTTAATTGAGAACCAGCTCTCATTTTCAATAACGAGCTGGCAAATGCACAGCAGTGCGTGAGGAGTGCCATGGAGCTGTCCCACTTTTGGCTCCCTGTCAGCGTTCGACTCCCCACAGACTGCTAGTGGAGGGCTGGGACCACAGGCTGCTGAGTAAGAGTGTAAATCTGAAGAAGAAAAAAAAAGGGTCTGTGGCTTGGCGGCTTTGTGGGATGTTAGGGTGTTCTCTGTGGCTGCCACAGTTGTGTGTCCATGGTTTAGAACCATACTGTACATCCCCATCATCACTTTATCATCAGCATACAGGCCTCTGGGTTGAACAGACATACTGCTTCACAGGCAGTTAGAGGCCAATTTTCTGAGTCGCCCTGGGGGAGAGGGGGGGGAGACTCTAACCCTAACCATGGAGAATGTGTCAAGATTTCCATGATACGCTGTGGATGGAAGGTTTAGGGGGTTCAAGCCAGAAATGTCTTCATAAATCAAGTTTGTAATGACCCATGAAAACCTAAGTGTGAAGTGGTGAAAAATTCAAAGTGCTTATGTAATGTATTTAGGTCTAGGTGCCATGAGTTGAGCACTATATTTGAATCTCGCAAGCAATATTCCTAGTCCGTTGTACTCTGTAATTAGGCTGAAGTTGTACAGGAATGGCTCAGTGCGAAAAGGTGTCTGACCACAGCTGTCCCTGTGCTGGATAGAGAACACTCTCTTTAACACTTACTTTGTGTTTGCTTGCTTTAAGTGTACAACTGTCAACCATCTGAATGGTGGAATGCTAATCACACTTATCAGTTAACAAGTGAAATCCCAACTTTTATCTCTGGATACTGTTTGCTATGTTCCTATCTCTTGAACCAGTCTGGACTGCTTGTCTGCGTAAGAAAAGGCCCCAGTTCTAATTTGGCTATGCAGTGTTGTTCACAATTGACATTCCAGGCGCTCTTCTGTGTCCATCACTAAAGAGCCCCTCTTTGTAAACATGTTTGTTTGGCTGGGAAGCACCTGTGTGTAGGGATGAGATTAGGAGCCGTCTCAGACTCCAAAGACTGTTTTCTTACCTGATAGGTAATGCCCTGTGTTATTAAGAGGGCTTCCTTCACCTGCTCAGAGGCTCCACTCAACATGTCAACACTACTGCTAGCCAGCCAGCCAGTCCCTGTCACCTTAATCAGCAGGGTCTACTCTCCAGGGTTGTCCTAGACGTGCTCTCGTGCTATGCCTCTCATCATCCAAGAAAGGAAGAAAGAAAAAAAAAAAACATGTTCTTTGACACATTCTGTATTCAACACACTAGCCTAGTCTAGTCTAGCCTTCGCTGTGAAAAGATATGTTCTGTCTGGCCTATCAAGTGAAATAACATGCATGGTTTTACGCTATGTGTGGTTTTCATCAAAATGGCTCAAATGCTTTTGGTTTGCTTTTGAGCTAAGGCTAACCACACTGCTAAGGCTAGCTAGGGCTTACCACACTGCTAAGGCTGGCTAGGGCTTACCACACTGCTAAGGATAAACTCCCATAAATGAAGCTGTGACCAAGGTATTGGCTGAAGAGGTAACAAGAGTGGTATATTTGTGATCGCTTAAAAACTAAATGACAGTCAGTTAGAGTCACCGCAGATAGGCATTTTTGCATATATCAGCAGCGAAAGTAATGGCTGGGGGTCCTAGCGTTACTTTCTAGCTTTTTTTCCTGTAGCAGTCTGACTTTGCAGCGTAATAGGTCCTGTAATAGGTGACCACAGAGACGTTATGTGACACATTTTCTTAGTCAGGGGAAACTAGACCTCACACAATAGCTCTCTGTTATTCACAGTTTGTGTATCAGAGACAGAAACAGAAACTATACTTATCCACAATTATACAACTATACAAAAGTTTGGATTTGGAAAGATTTATGAAATGTCCAAATTAAGCACTCATGATTAGTATTTGGTCGACAATCCTTTTCATGCATTAACTGCCTGAAGTCTGTGACCCATTGACCCCACCAGACGCTGAGTATCTTCTCTTGTGATGCTCTGCCAGGCCTGTACTACTTATCATCAAGAAATTAATGTTCAATTGGATTTAAATCTGAAGACTGACTTGACCAGTGAAAACCTTTCCACTTTTTGGCCCTGAAAACCTAAGGCTTTGGCTATGTTTCTGGCTTCCTACTTTCATTGACACCTCTTTGGTCCTCATGTTGGCAAACACCAATAGCAAACTCCAAAGGCAGTTCGAGCTCTCATATGCCTGTATAAATAATGACTGAACTCACCTGTGTTGTCATTTTTGAATGGTGAAACAAATATGTACACAAATACCTTCAAATAAATTCTGAGAATCTTTACTTTAACCTCATAGTAATTGATTTAAAAATCCAAACTTTTGGAATGTAGAGCCAAAAGAAGAGAACCTGCTTCACTGTCCCATTACTTAAGCAGGGCATTGTATTGTATACAACTTCTCAATACATATGCAGTCAGCTGAAGGAAAAACCTGGCTTTTTACTTGGCTTTTTGCCCTCTCTGAGTAAGCTACTGAAAGGCTACTGTGAAAAAGGTGGCTTCTGTTCAAACTAGCTAACAAGTTCAGGTCTGTTTGACAAGTGCTTCCATATGGACAATTGAGACAGCACATTCCTGTGGAAATGAAAGTAATCTTTAATCTAAGAGACATCATCAATACATGATAAGACATCCTGCATTGGTGGGAGAGAGAGAGAGGCATGCAGATAACTCAAGAGGTTGCTCGGTTTAACATTGCCTGCTACAGTACTCAAATTGGTAATTCTATCATGAAATAGTCATGTTATTGTATATTTCTAGGAGTATGCCTCAACTGCAAATACATGCTCCAAAAACTTCAACAACTCTGCCTCAGTTGGTGGAAGACCCTTTCAAATATCTCAGAGGAAAAAACCTTGAAAAAAGACAGCCCCTATTTTGAGTCAATGACTCGTGACTGATGACCTAATTGTAATGGACACCATCTATCATCTGAAATGGGAGAATCAAAACATTACAAGAGCACAACAATAAACATGTCAGTGATATCACTGCATGGATAAAGGATCGTTCAAGTTAAGCATACAAATCATCATTTTGGTTGTAGCTCAATATCTCAAGATGTATGTTCAATCTAACTCTGATTTGGGAGATTCTTATTTCAGTTAGACAGAGCACAATACACTCTACCAAACCAAACAATGTTTTTATAATGCGATTCAAACGCCAAACCCTTGGGGGTTTAAATTGACTCTTACACCAGGCCCCTGCTTTCTTAGTTACGACTATCTCATCATAAGGGCCTCTGTGAGAGTGTGTATTTTCTCACAACCCAGCCGACTGTAAAACAGGGGGTTAATTGATATTGCCTTTGGGTGAAAGGGTCACTTCTTTTACCCAAAACATATCCTTTTTGCCAGTTTCAGGTTCTCAGAGATGTGTTTTGACCTCCCTTCTTTGAGAGGAAACCAGTAAGTGTCCTCAGGTTATGGTGAATGATCTTGCCCCGAGTCTTCTCACATGAATAAGCACCTTGAACATAACCACATTGCCTTAGCTGTTTTGGCAGAGGAGCCTTTGAAGTTTTGTAATGTACACCGACCCCTCCCTCTTCCTTTTTGCTTTATTTACGGTATTTGTTTCAAGCATGGATGAGAAGAAAAACGTTTTCTTTCCTCTTTTTTTTGCTTATTCATATTTAAAGACTAGGGCTGTGGGACAACAACATGTGTACTTGTTATGTTATAAAAATGAATGAAATAGTTTGTGGGAGATAAGGAGGAAGTACAAAGCTTCCCCTTTTAATTCCTCCAGATCTTTTCTCCCCCATCTGGCCAGCTTGTTCATCATTGTTAATAGACACCAAAGTGCTAAATGTTGTTTGTCTTAAGATAGTGGCCAGCCTGTGAGGTCAGGAGGTTTTATTTGAAGTGTGTACTCTAAGTTAAGGCTGCCTACTGTTCTTGTTGGCAGACGAAGATAATCTCAGGGCATCTGGTTCAACTCTCCCCCATTGACACATATTCTCGCCCTTAAAACACTTGTGCAAATGAGCAAACACACAGATAGCAATGTGTAAGTAATAGCCTGAATTAGATCCATCATTGTTTTACCCAACGGCTCACACCACTGGACAACAGCGGCTGAGGAGGAGAAAATCCAACACATTTACACCTCCCTGAGATCAAAGATGTCTCCTCTTTTTTGCGGATGCAATCACTTAAGCAAATGAGACTGCGTGTAACCCCCCCTTTGTCTGGCCTAAGTCAGTATTTTGTGTAGAACAAATGGGAGCATTATGTGTTTCACAGAGGAAGAGGTGGTTTCAAAGGGAAGCGTTGGGTCCCTATTAAGCCCTGCAAACTGTACAAGGCACAATGGAAACAGTGGGGGAACAGTAAACAGGCTGTGGCTGCCTCCCTCCCTACTGAGTCACGAGGAGAACTAGATGGGCCATAATTGCTAACCCTAACCCTTAATAGTGAGCATCAGGAGATTGAGTGATCTGGAGGAATGGCATTGTCCCTTTCAAGCTGAGGCAGGAGATAGAGCTTTTGTATGGAAGTGTTTGCTTAACCTCCAGAAGGTTCTGGCTGAGACTGAAGACATAGGCCCTCTACAGTATGCAGTGTTATCTTACTTCAACTCTTCTTGACCTCTATGCCCAGCCCAAGGACCTGTCAAGTGGCCTCTGGCAGAGGAATAGAGTGTTTTGAGAGTATACACAAACTTCACTCCAAGCCTTGAGCGCAAAATTATTCAATTGAGATCATGGCGTAAAGGGAACAATTCTGATAATGATAATGGTTAGATTTAATTAGAAACTGCTAAATAGAAACTGCTAAAACTGTGCTTCTTTCTTCATAATCGAGGTGAAATGATACTGTAGCACTCCAAATTGAGATTCATAGTGTGATTTCCGAGGAAAAGGTCTTGGAATTGATTCAGTGAAGAAAAATTTGTAGTGTCAGCAGCGAATACATCATTAATCAGTTGACTTTGGAAGACCCAAATTGTATTTATTCGTGTGAGTGCAGTGATTAATGTTTTATTTATAGTATGTGACGTATGTGATGAATAACAACATGTGTGAGAATTATGAAGTATACACTTTCAAAGAATAAAATGAGACCAATATTCTCTTACCAAAGAAAATCTGGATGCAGACATTTTAGTCAAATGAGTCAAATGCAGACATTTTATTCATGATGAGAACTTTGCGCCCTAAAGCCTTTTGTTTATCTTATTTCATTTTGTCTGGCACACAAACTAGACATAACATTGAGTTTGTATTGTGTATGCTCTGAATTGAATGAGTAAGCTGGTATGTCAGGATGTCTAGGGGAGTCCCAGCCTCAAGCATGGTCCAACTCAATCTGATGTCTCTCTGCAGGGGGTAGACATATTCACTTATAGTTTTTGAAATACAAAAGGCTTAAGGCTATGGGGTGAAATTGTTTCTTTGGACATAGAATAATCTTACCCACCCTAAACACTGCTATTATAACCTTGACCAAAACTGACCAAAAACCAGTGTCTATAGAGACAACTTTACCCAACCCCTGAGGATCTGATACAGCTGTGTACAGACTCAGGTTGGCTTGTTGTTTTCATTGAAGGCCACAGAAGGCCAGAGGGGCTTGCGAAGCATCATAGCAAAGAGCATGGAGGGCTTCATAATAGACCGTTTTGTACAAACATTGTTTACAGAATGTGTAAAACTTTTTGGCAATACAGACTTTGGCCATTTTTACATCATAAATAATTTTCTTCAGCTTGTAAAATGACTGTGGACATATTCTTGTTTTTTCTGGATGCAGAAAATATGCAAATGATGTTTGAGTCTGGTTGATGTTGTTGAAAATACAAGGTTGGCGGTCGAAGTACTGTGTATGCTCTTTTTAAAATGTTTAACTCAATCAAACAAATAATTCTATTTATAAAAAATCTGGTTTGTTTAGACTGCAGAGTGAATATTCACCATTGTAGGTCACTTGAAATGACACTCCTTGCAGTTGGCTTGGAGCTATACTGAAACTATGTGTTTAAACCATAATAGACTGAGGTACAGTATGCCAATATGTTGAATCTGTCTGATGAGTAGCATTACACATTACGCAGACAAGCTTATAGCAGGCACAATGCCAGGCAAGTAAAATTAGTTCACATTTTCACAGTAATTTGATAAGATTTACCCTCAGATTACTTTTCAATCCCAGCCAAACATGAATCACTATTGTTTTTTCATTACATAATTAAAGCTATAAAAATCAACCGCTTCGAGACACCAGCATCGTATGAACTCTGTCGTCACAGTCAAACTGGGATTCTTCAAAGAATGTCTATGTCTCACAGCGGTAAAACTGTGGTTTATGTTAAGATAATATTTTTCAACATCAAGTATCACAGTCCTCCATTTGTGTGAATCATCAGCCCCTTTCATGCCAGCAAAACAAGGTGTCATGTTTTAGTGTGAAGAGTCTGAACCCAAAGCATCTATTTACCTTCTCTTGGTAACGAGGCTGTGGTTAGGTTAGGCTGGCTGTGGTTTCCAGCCCAGCACACACACCCACACACACACACACACATACACACACACACACACACACACACACACACACACACACACACACACACACACCCACACACAGACACACAGACACACACACACACACACACACACACACACACACACACACACACACACACACACACACACGCACAGTAGCACGCAGTAGCCTGACCTTGGTTTCCCTTTCCCCAACCCCTCTTCCTGTAAAGGCTAGATTTACGACAAGGGGTTGGTCAGGTCCTCATCACTTTCCTTAAACCCCTCTCTCTCTCTCTCTCTCTCTCGCTCTCTCTCTCTCTCTCTCTTTACTATGGATGTGACTGTCGTTCCCAGGGGGCTATTCCCTCTTTATATCCCCTTTATTCATTTCAAATATCGCTCTGGGTCTATTTTGGAATACCAGAGCAGTCTAGTTTTCTTACAGTATTACAGTCATTTCCTCAACACACTAAAGGTACACCTGCAGTTATACAGTAGCCTAGAGGCATCATTGTCCTGTAGCAGAGTGAGCTGGATGATAAAGGATGTCAAAAGCTTAAGTTCAATGGACTGGAGAGGATTGTTTGGAGGGAAGATGATATTATGTTTTCTCTAACCCAGACAATAATGTTTATACTAGATGTCACAATTCATACGACTATTGAAGGTTGTCTATTGACCTGTCTCTCATTATCATATTACAAGGGGTTAGATAAACACAGAAATGTCAGGCGAACCATATATATACTCAAAACAGACATAATGCTGACTGTCACATGTGACCATCCTGATGTTTCCAGATGATAAATTCATATATATCATAATGTGGTTAGAATCTGTTTGGCATAAGGAAAACATAGTTAGTTTCAACGGTGATTGAAAATGTTATGCTTTTGGCAAAGACAAAGACATTTAAAAATTAAAAATAAGGGGTCAATTCAAAGTTCATAATAGTCTTGCTCTTATTCTATGACGTTCTTTCCTTGAAGATTTAAATCCCCTTGAAGATTTAAATCCCTAAAGACCTGAAAGTCTTTAGGTAAACAAAGACCCTATAGATGTCTGTGTTTGTGTGTGTGTGGGGGGGGGGGGACTATATTTTAATGATGTAAAAAACTGTTTTAGCGCAAATGCGGGCGCTGTTAGGGGTGATGGTGCTGACACTTAAGGGGTGTGTCTGAAATATTATAGATATTTTCAAGGCCAGATTTTTCTTTCTGCATTTGGACTTGCGTCAGAGGGCTGAAAATAGAGCCCTGTGTGGTGTGTGTGTTCGTGTGAGCGTGCGTGCGTGTGTGTGTGTGCTGAACCCTAAGACAGCTGTGTACCTCTCAGAAGGCTGCTTCTCTCTAGACCTGGACCTGTGACGCCTGACAAATGAACAATGGATCTTCACCTCTGAAATATTCAGACATGGCCTACAGTCCTGGGTCATCTAGCTTTTTAGCACTGAAAACCTTTCCTGTTGCTGTTTCACTGACCCAAAACAACCCTGCTTTGGATCGTTTTTTTTAGTTTTGAGTAGTACAGTATCTAAAAGGATTATGCTTCTACTGTTAAACAGTGTTTTATAAAATTTTTGACTGTGCCAAAACACCAGGCATTTCATTTTGCATGAGTATAACATAGCACATGACTTTCTGACAAGGAGCAAGGGTAATCTTGATCACACAAAAATCCAGAGCAGGTTCTGGGAGAGCAGCATCTCAAGTTATAGGTTAGCACAGTTCATCCTATTGGCATGTTCGGGCACATTCACCCAGTCTTCCGATTTGTCCATCTAAAGCAAAGTTCGGAGGAAGTGTGTTTCCACGCCTTATGAAAATGTCCACCAAGGTCATAGCCGGAGGTCCTCTTAAGAAACATACAGTATTTATTGTCACCCCCAGTAATGGGCAGTGAGGAGGCGGAAGAAGAGCTTTAATTAATAGTAATCAAGCCTGTATCCTGTTTTCCCCATCAAATCAACATCTTCAGTCCTTTGATGCTAACATCAGAGGGAGATAGATATCAGAGTGCATTCGCACGTTGTGGGCAACCATCTCCCTGCTTGCCTGCCTGCCTGCCTCTCACCAGTCATTATGTTCATGGCTTAAATTAAAGAGATCCACCGATGATGTCCTCATTCATAGAGTATATTACATGTCAGGTGAGCTAAGTGTTGGGAAGGGTAACATCCCAACTTCCTTACTCAGATATGAGCACACTCACCAAGGTTATCGTGGATCCCTCATATCTAGACCACACCTGCTCTGGGGGCAACCAAATTGAGTAATTAGAGAGTGAGTGGCTCTGTGTACTTAAAGGTGGGATCCATTTAAGTTAGAGACGTTGAGGTGGAAACACCAAAGGTTTCATCGAGAAGAAAGGTTACAGGTTAGCAGGTGGACCCTGCTTTATTACCTCGCCCTGTGTGTCACCACAGATCCAGTATCACCATTAACCAGTCTGTTATGATACATTACATACAATAACACGATGAAGAGAGGATTAAGTGGATTCACATTTTTAAGATATGGAATTGTAAAACCAAATAGTTCCAGGCTCATTCCATTGTACCACACGATTTTCCAATGTCTATATTTCAATAGAGTATTTAGCGATCCATCGATAAGCTTATCTAAAATAGCTTGCACTGACTTCAATATATGTAAACCACACCAAGTAAATTAACCTATAGCCAGTCTCTTCGACCCCAACATCCAGGCTCAAACATGTGTGTTTAATAGCACATACTTTGCCAATACAATGGTCACTTCACATTAATGTGTTTGTGTTTTCCTAAGTCTGTTTGTTTGCAAATATCGGTCACTTAACTAGCCTACTCTTTAAAATGCTCCGTGCTATGAAGAGTTGACTGATCACAACTTCAAAGTGATGGGGTCTTCGAGGTGGTCTGCAAACATTCACACTGTTCTGTTCGGTAAGAGGTGAATTTGCTTGGTTTTATTGTGTCCAATGCAAAAGGGAACCCCATTCCATTCATTCACACCGATGTTTGAGGATTAGTTATGAGTGAATACCAGAATCACGCTCCGAAAAGGTCCACTAGTTTCCCCTGCAGGGAATGTAGATCAAATAACTCTGGACTGGCTTTGAAATCCTAAAGATGGCCACTCTTTTCCTCAAATAATTAGCTGCCTCTAATGTATGACTAGCAGGTCGTTTAGAGTTTCCCCCCACACCATTGTGCTATTTGAGATTCTGTCCACAGATGTTTTGGGTCTGCCCCGACCGTTGATGGTATTGACAAAAGCTGGTGGAGAGCTAGCTGAAGCACATGTATGGGAAGAGGACAATTGCAAACTGTATATATCCTGTGCTTTGAAATGCCTACCCCTCTGCTTTGTCTTCCTTGACAGCTTGAAGTAAAGACTTAAACTCTTGAGTTTCTTGTTCTATACGGAGGAGGAATTCTGGCCACGGTGCATTCTCGAAAGAAAGGTTTTGAGGCACTCAACAGGAAGGATGTTTTGTGCACTATGTAATGGTAATGATGTAGCTTGTTTGTTCATTTGATGCGCTGATAAACACTGACCCAGCGTATTTCCCCTCTGTGATGAATAATATCTGAATGAATTACAATAAAACACAATTCACCTATGATCATTAAAACGTAAGTGCTATACTTGGCCAAAGCGAAGCTATTACAACTGTACCAGTGAAGACTGTGTAGGCCCATATGTTGTTATCAAAGTTCAGTTTCTATCAGAAATTACTCATGCACAGTGGGCCATCGATATTACCACCAAACATCAATGATACTTCAATGCTTCAATGCTCAACATCAGTGAGTGGGTTTACCATTCTTACAGTTGTAATGACAGTAAGTTGGGTTTGTTTGCCCACTTCTACCCTGTAAGTTGGGAGCATTGAAGCCCCATATGCTGCTTGGCCATATGGTTCTGCAGCTGGGGAGGAAAGAGTGAGAGTTCAACAGGACTGATGTAGTGTGCTGACCCTCTCACCTGAGAAGCGTTGCCTTCCCTGGCCTAGTCACTCTATAAAACAACCACATGGAAGGCAGCAGAAGGGATTGGTCCAACACAGCCCTTCAGATAAAAGCAGCTTGCTACGGTTGTGTACAGTAGATGTGTGATGTTAGGATTAGTGCAATTAAGGGTATCACAGAGGATACTGTGATGTATTAGTATACTCAGAAAGAAGTGAACAGTCCAAGCTGTTTAGTTTAGGAACTCAACCGATGTCCATGCTTTGTGTATGTTTTCATCTAAGGCCGGCTAAACTATCCGAAGAATTTCTCCCATTGATTTTTAGCATAGTCTATTACTTTTAAGACCAGTCTAAGAACTACTCAGAAACCCAGTTTAAAATCATGCACAAAATGTTGTTATGATTGTAATAATATGGAATTAATATGTAGTATGTCAACTGTCTGCAATTGACAAGACTAATAGAAACACTTACATGTATCCCTCTACAAGTTGATTTCATAAACCAATTTAAAGGGACACATTTTTTAACCTCATATTCATTATCTCCAGCACCTTATTGGTATCTACATATGTAAAAAAGAAACTGCCATTTTCTATGTTCTATAGTCGAAAAAATAAGAGAAAAGGTCTGAGGAAATTATCCCATATGATGTCAATGAGGTTCCGTCCGGGGGAGTGTGTTTGTGTGTGATTTTCAGAAAATCACATCATTTACTGTTTCTAGATCACTAACTACAGCACATGCAACACATATGATATGATTAAAACTAGGCCAATAACTGAGTCAAAGATTATATGTTTACATGAACAAACTGCACCTGCCGTTCAAATGATTTCATAAGACACTTAAATATCATAACACTCTTTATTTCCAATAAAAAATATAGACATTTATATCAGACTCTATATACTTGTATAAATCAGTGTTAATACATTTACAATACAATGATGAAACCATGAGCACCTTCTCTTCAAATAGTTGTCTTGACCAAAAATAATTAAGTGCCATTATCTATGTTATGTACAATACAGTAATTTACTGCAATAATAATAATCATATATCATGTCTCGAGTTCCATTGAGAAACAATCACAACTACTCTGCTATTTTTGAGGAAAATTTGAAAAAACCACACAAAAACAGAGTGTCCCAATAAAAAAACTCCCTCTTCTCCACTTTGCTGATCAGAAATCAAGTCAGTCCTTTAGTCTTTCTGAGAAGGCTAAGCAAATCCATGGGAAACGGCTGAGCATTCGGTCGTTCAATGTCTTTGGCAGGTGTGAAGACTTCGAGATGACTTGCTGTTGTTGTGGTCTCCTCTCTGTGTTCTGCAGGACAAACCGTCTCCACAGTCGCAGCGCTGAAATATCTCCAAACCATGCGTGCCTTTCTTCTTGTGCTTAGTGCAGACCTGACCCTCCTTCAGGACCGGCTTGCAGATCTTTGACCAAAAGTGTCGTGCGCAGCAAAGTCCCTCTCCACAGTCGCTGGACCTTAGGCAGTTCTCCCCTTCCTGACCTGAAATAGAGGGGTCAGCACCATTAGCATAACGTGTAGGCTTTTGACTACAACAGGACATCCCATCACCCAGAGAACAGACACAGAATTCTAAAAAGCTGCACGTCCCTTAGGGCCACCCTTAATAACCACCATTTGGGAAATGTTATAATAGTCATGTTACATACCTCTGGGAGTTTGTGAAACATCTTGTGTTGCCGCCTTCAAGTGCAGCTCCACTGTTGAGTTATCCTCAAGTGTGCTGCTGATTGGCACAATATCCTCCACTCCTATGTGCTGGACCATGTCGGGATCGCTGGGCAAACACACACCTAGAAAGGTAGAAAGATCAAACGTGAGTGGATGTGCTTGAAATTACACCTGCTTCTTCAACAAGTGTGTTGAATGGCTCAAATGGTGCAGATTCAACTCTGTGGTCCTCTTCAAAGCAAAAGCCACATCCTGAGATTCGACTGAATAGAGTAATGGTGTAATTTAACATGAAAGAGGGGATGGTGCTTACCATTACTACACTGGTTGCCGGGACAGCACATTGCGTCCCGGATGCAACGTTTCCTGCGCCTCTTGCACGGGAGACAGGCGCCTCTGGACGCGAAGCAGAAGCCATGGTCACCACACTCCTCGTCAGTGGAGCAACTCAAAGACTGAACGACAAAAAAAGGCGAGATAATCAACTTCAGCATGAGGAGGAATATCATGTACGGTTATTATTGCCAATTGCTCAATTTCAACTCATACGGAATACTTACAACTCCAAAACATAGAAAATGGTTAAAATCAGTAGTCTAGGTGCGAATTCGAACCTTACCTGTATGGTGTCAATGGCCAGGTTCTGACTGCCGCTGTCAAAGGTAAATTCGTCCGGGCTGGCGCTCACCGGGTGACTGGGACTCGCCACTCCAGGTATATTCTTTATGGCATTTGAGTTGAGAACCACTGTTCCCGCACACGCATATTCAAAATAGCCGACCAGTACGTAAAACACCGTGGAAAACACAAAAGACAGCAACATGTTCATACTTCTAGTTGTTATTCTATGGAGCAAAAGTTGGCTATGCAATTCAGGCAATGCTCGAGGGCAGGTATTGGAGCGCTCAAGGAAAACGGAGTCGGCTACCTCTGTAAGTCTGGGATTCCTGACGCTTCATTTATACATGTGGAGATGTTTGCATTCCCGCCCCCAGCTATGTGTAACAAAAGGGTGGATGAAGTTTCAAAGGGCTCCAGCTCATGACGCATCCCGCAGCATCAACCCATTGGCCGGGAATCCTAATCCAAACGTCTCGCAATGTTTGTGTACAATTATCAATGACTCCACATGAGATGACATCAAACACACACCGACTCATTTTCTCTAATGGACATGTACTCCCCGTTGTAAATAACTAAGACACTGCTACAAAGAATGCACCTTTAGAACAAGATATCTGCCTTATTTGGTGCGCACAATTCATGATGAATAGCATTTACTGCAATGTGCATTTACTGAGAATTTGCAGTTTATTACAGGCTACAATCCCTAAAATGTATCACTTTATTTGTGTGTCAGTGATGGTTTTATATGATAGCATTATTCATGGTATGACATTCTACAATTTAGAGTTCCGTATTGAGCACATTTAGCAAAGCTGAGGTCTATACGGCCATATAATTAACTCAAATGTGTCTCAAAAGTTGACCCAGGTCCTTGGTTTTTAGACGATCATTCAAGTCATTGTCCCTCCATTAGAGGTATTTGATCCCTAATTGTAATGGGGGATCTTTGAAATGCACTTGATTAAACAAGCGGGGAGGATCAAAGGCAAATATGCAAATCGCAAGGAGTGAAACGTTGACCGAATTAATTATCATTCAGGCTAAGTTTAAAATAAATATGCGTTGATTAGCACCCAGCGATAAGGAATTCACATCGGCTTCTCTGAACTTAATCTGTGCCCTGTAAAACAATTAGACACGTATACCTTCCCCATAGAAAACCGTTTGGACCCAAAGTGCACCCCCTGTGAAAGTATATGTGCAAATTCCAATATTGCTAAGAATAAAAGTATCAAGCCAATTCACTACTAGGTCTATAGACATAATGCACATCAAGTGCTAAAGACCTAGCCTCATGCAATTTGATAGGCCTAATTAACAGTTTAATAGGAAAAACAATCATGTCACTGAAAATATCGACTTATTTGTAAAGTAAATGAATAGAGCATCGTATTAATAGACGTACTGGTTATGCACCATGACATGATACTTTTATTCCATGAATGCAGAATAAGACATTATATCATTTGATATGAGGCATCTTTAAAATCTATAAAATGTCCTCCCGAATCAGTTCACTGGGTGAAGTTTGGAAGCACAACGGGCCTACACTAACGATTTAACTGTTCCAAAGTGTATGTCTGCCAAATAGTTGGGAAACCCTCTCGAATCAAAGCCTTTGAAGTTGTTGACAGAGGTTAGTTATAATAGGCAACTACAAGACAAACGTTCAATACACTTCATTAAACGTGAATTGGCAGCATTCATCACGATTCTTTGGTCTTTTGGCTTTGTTTTAATTGTACATCCAAAGCCTACAATGGTGTAAAATGGTGCTTGTGTAAAGGACCCTTTGATGAGCGACAGATCAAACAGAACTGAACCCCACGTCCTAATCAGACCTCAACGGGCAGGGCATTCTCACAAACAGTCCGTTTGCTCGGCTTTTTAGCGGGTTTAAAGAGACATTGTACTCAGCAAATTAATTTGGTTGGATGCCAGGTAATCCTGTTTTGAAATTCCTGGTTGCGGTTTAATCCATTCATGGTACAATAGACCTCGCTAGTTAGCCATGTCTCTAAAGTGTTAAATAAATACACTATCAGTTGTGTTAGATTGAAAAAAGAAACCTCTGACGATAAGGCCTACTTTATAGTAGATGTGAGGTGTTGCCTGCGGGGTCAGGTGTTTTGAATGCTCCCTCCTGTGGTGAGAAAAAGTGTCTTCAAAGAAAATATTGTAGGCTTATAAAAGTATATTAAAGGTGCATTATGCATCATTTCTAAATGCAAACAGCACTTTGTCCATATGTTGTATTTTTAGTAGAGGGCTATAGCAATATCATTTTTATAAGACAAATATGTTTTTTTTTTGTGTTTTTTTTTCATTTGAAGCTTTAAGTTCCAAGCACATGCAGTGTCTTCATAGAAGTGTCTTCCTCATTCACTACTCAAGTTAGTTGAATACAACATATGTAACTTACAATACTTATTTCAGATATTTCAATGTTCAAAAATCAAGCGAAAGTAAAAAATGCTTTACAGTGCACCTTTAACAGCAGCTGTCTTGTAGTTTTAGACATTATCAATGCAAAAGGCTTGCAACAGATGTTGAACAGTAAACTTCTATTAATTACAACAGGAGCATCACTTGTTGATTGAAAGTTAAATTTTATTGTAAGAAAAGGCATAGAAATAGCTGAACCATAAAAAAGCAGCAAGCCAAGTAACAACGACAGTTTGACTTGTCATGCAGCATTAAAAACAAACAGTAACAATATTTTTTGGGATGCCATCGATTTAAGGCACTTAGATTAATGCCAAATAACCATGGTATGATGTCAGAACTGGACAGAGAGACTCAACAGTCATTCTAAGTGGATATGAACATTTAAAGACCATTCAAGCATAAGGAAATATTTCAAAGACAAAACATATCCCAAATATTCAAATTAAATACTGACGGTCATACAAGAAAGTAGCCTACTCATATACATACAGTATCACAAAAATATCAGCACTAAATATTTATGTACACAAAGATTTACCTCTGGTCCTCCAATAAATAACAAGTATTTGTTTTCCAGCGCATTATAAATGTTTGATGTGGTTCAATGTTATTGAGGCCTCTAGACAGTCATTTTGCATTCAATTAGGCATGTTAATGTCCGCAGATGCATGTTGATGGGAAATAATTAAGAATAAATCATGAATAAGAAAAGAATAATCTCCCTCTAAGTACATCTGATTTTACTGTATTTATCTGTATTTATCCATACATATCCCCATATCAAAGTACACCTGCCAGATGTAACTGCCTGAGCAAATTGACAACTACATCTCCTGTGTTCTCTCTCTGATATGCATGATTTTGTTAATTTTGCTTCAAGCCTTCAGTACCAGTTTGCCCCCTAGTGGTAATGCAAAACCCTGTTGCCTTTCTCTTGGTCACAACACATTTCACATGATGGCTCTGATAGGCTCTTGCCATGAGAATGTTTCCCATAGAGTTAAAAGGAAAAGAAAAAACATCACTTGACAAATGAACACCTGGTATAACAGCTTGAAGCATTAATTTCTGCCTGTTATAAGCATTAATTTCTGCCTGTTATACTATATATATATTGAAATGATGACCCCTTCCCTGGTAATATTCAATGTCGAATGCTAATACATTAAATAGTCAAACATGTCCTTGCAACTCAATTTGGCAAAATATAATTTCTTAACAAGTTTTGAATGGCTGATGGAGGGACAAAGTCGTTTTTGTCCATCAAACTATAAATTGGCCATTATATTTGTGTCATTGAAAGTGGAGTGTGTGTGTGTGTGTGTGTGTGTGTGTGTGTGTGTGTGTGTGTGTGTGTGTGTGTGTGTGTGTGTGTGTGTGTGTGTGGGGTGTGTGTGTGTGGGGGGGGGTGTGTGCTTGTTTGAATAATATCAGCAATATATACAATATATCATCTTAATGTGCTGTAATGATGTGTAATACTCAAATGTATAGTATGATACAAAGGAACTTTGAAAATTAACATTTGATTATCAATGAGCATTTAAAAGAGAGTAAAAACCCCCCTAAACGGTTCCGATGGCATGGTAGGTCTGGTCCAGTAGTAGACGCTACAACAGAAGCCTGGAGTTTCTATCAGTCCCCCACCACTTCGTATCACAGGTAGAATCACTGGAAACACTGGTTCACAGCCTCCACACTGTCAGTGTTAATAGCCACAACAAATACATAAAACCCAATGTACAGATGACATAAACTAAAATTCCAATCCAGGGTATCTGACAAGTCCATGGGTGTAGATGGGATGGTGAGGGACTGAAGGCGACTGCTGTTGGCTAAACTTTAGTCCCAATGCCACCTCAGAGAGTGGAACGGCTGAAGGCATCTCGGTGACCCAGAGAGGTACAATACGACTGTCCCCTTCACTGTCTGTCCTTTCACAGCATCGAATGTCATCTCTGCAGCCAGGCACCAGAAGGGATTTCCCCAGGCTAGGCAGAGCAGAGGCAGGCTAGGGATTGGCTGGAGGCTACACGTGGGGGAGGGGTGGGTGGGTGTTAAAAATCGGTGTCCCAACCAGAGTTGTCGTCTGGAGGAGGGTCATCATTGTCCTCTGGGAAACTGTCGAAGTTGCTTGTGTCCGTTGGCGACGAAACCTGATTGACAAGCAGATAAAATATTAGAATAAAGCAAATCATGTAGTTAGGCATATCACCAAGTTGTGATATAGACACTACAACAAATGTCAACTTCACAGAGAGAGATAAAACCTTTTTGAGCATAAGATATAATACTATACTGTATGTAGAATGTATCTCCTACTAACAGATATGTACATAATTGTACTTACATCAGGGATGATAGGAGGAGTTAGGGTTCCTTTCCTCAACCCTTCCCAGTTAAAGCCTTCAAACCATCTGAGATTTAGAGAGAACAACAGAATGTTATTTGAGTTTTCTTATCTACAGGTTTTCTATTACTCAACAGTGATCATGCCTCAGGATAAAGTTCCTCATTATACTTACTTGTGCTTTTGGATATCTTTGACTCCATTTTTTAAGTTTCCAAGTCTTTCAGAGGGATTGTCCCTAGTAAGAAAAATAGCATGGCATATGAATATGAATAACACCTCATCACAATTCAGATATGATATGTAATTCTTTACATATCAAAACAACTTACCTGCATAGTTTCTTTATCAAGTTGGCAGCATTTTTGGTGATTTTCTTTGGAAATTCGATCATGTCGATCCCTCTTAGGATGATGTTATATGTCTTCATAGGATCTGGTCCTGAAAATGGCGGGCTGGAAAAGAGGCAGGAGGATCATTCAAAAACACATACAGTATGTGGTACTTTATCCCTGAGTGTGGGGTGAGTGGGTATGGCGAGAGAGTAGAGCATTCACTGTAGATGATTAATGTGAACATTGGCACAAGGCCCTATGACCAAGATTTAATAAGTCCTCAAATCTTAGTTTTAATATCAATAGTCCTAATAATAATAACACATAATAATTGGGAGGGATGACCATAACATGCGGGTCCTCGGAACAAAAAAAGATCATGGTGTACCGTTTGCTGGGTCAAAAAGGGTTGAGAGGCAACATGAGAACATTAGCTAGCAGTTCTGACAAACACCCATCCTTACCTTCCGGTCAGCAGCTCATACATGAGGATCCCCAACGACCAGTAGTCTGCTGAGATGTCGTGCCCCTTGTTCAGGATAATTTCCGGTGCCACATACTCCGGTGTCCCGCAGAAAGTCCACGTTTTCTTCCCAAAGCCAATCTTTTTGGCAAAGCCAAAGTCCACCTGTAACGACACGAGACAGCCAGTGAGTTCCACTCGTTCTCCAGAAAGGTCTTGGGGGGGTCCTAGGCCATGTCCAGATAGTGTAGTCCTCAGGCCTCAGGCCTCTGTCCACTCACCAGCTTGGCATAGCCCCTATGATCCAGGATGAGGTTCTCTGGTTTGAGATCCCTGTAGATGATCCCTTTGGAATGCAGGTAAGCAAAGGCCTCCACCACGCACGCTGTGTAGAACCGTGTGGTCGAGTCTTCAAAGGAACCCCTACAATGATGAACAGCACACAATTATTCATATGAAAACTGAAGCATGATAGGTAGGTGAAAATAGGGGACAGCAAGACAACGTGGTCTGTACTGAAAGTGAATCGATTGTAATTGGGTGAGAAATGCGTTTTCTATACCTGTCCCTAAGAATGGTCCAGAGCTCCCCCCCAAGACAAGCCTCCATCAACATGTAGAGATACTTGCTGTCTTTGAATGTCCTATATAGTCTGAATGAGACAAAAACATGGCAGTTGTAAATTACAACATACTATTGTTTAAGTAGATAGAGAATTCAAGAGTGGAACGACAATGACAATGTCTATCTGCAGAGATACCCAAGATATCTGTTAATCTCTATTTATCTCTATCTGTATCTGTAGATACCTGACAATGAAGTCAGAGTGAGCCTCCTGCATGATCTGCTTCTCGGAGCGGATGTGTTCCTGTTGCCGCGTGTCCACGATGTGCCTCTTCTTCAGGATCTTCATTGCAAACGTTTTCACCTCGTCACTTTTGAGCTGCACCTGCAGGGAGACAGAGAAATGCAAAGGATGAGCATCTCAATGAACTCTAATGAACCAATCCAATATTGTAAACACTTCCCTGTAAACCTAAGGCTTAGTTTAGCCATTTTTAACACCTGCGCAGCCCCATGGGTCCAGTAATAGCGTATTAGTCATGGTCTATTTGTGATTTGGGGGACCTGAAAATAGTTTGACTGGGGGCAGAGATTCTTCACATTGCGTATCTGAAGGAGCAGTTACATGTCAGGGGTCATTCAAACCCTCGGCTGTCTAGCAAAGGGATTGCACTACAGTGAACATGATGCTCTGGTGCAGGCGAAAGGCCACTTGTTATTACTGAGGGTGCCGCAGTGCCTAAAATAGTTCCAGGAGCAAGGGGATTCCTCTTTAGGCCAAACCACAGGGCTTTTCCTTTAACGCAGTCTGAGAAGATCCCTAGGGTCCGCATTGCACCACTCCCCCCCCCCCCCCCCCATCTCTTTTTCTCCTTCACTCTCTCTTGCCCTCTCCCTATATTCCTTCTTCTTGCTCTCTGTTTACATGTGTTTGCATTTTTTGTGTCTCCTGGTTTCAGTAATGAAGTTACATTTTAAAAATACATGTGAGGTTAACTGTATGAGGAAAGAAAAGTAATAGAAAGAAAAATAGAAAGGTGAAAATATATGAAGTTGTACCGATTACGATACAGTAATTTCATTGACAAATCCTAAAGGAAAATGTCCACTGACAGGCTAGTATGATGTAACATGGCCTACGGACCTTGTAGTATTGCCAATTGTTTGAGAGAACGTAGAGAGTTATTTTTTTTATTACAGTTATAGATGGCAAATAATAAGTCCCAAAAGGTTGAACATTCATTCAAAATAACAATCAAATTGAGAGTTATTTAGCTTTAATCATGAATGATAATACAGCAAGCTTATTCTAATGAAACTATTGAAACTATAGTTAACTATAGTTAGGCGATATACACTCACTGAGCACTTTATTAGCAACACTATACTAATACTGGGTAGGGCCTCCCTTTGCTCTCAAACAGCCTCAATTCTTCGTGGCATTGATTCCACAAGATGTTGGAAACATTCCTTTGAGACTCTGGTCCATGATGACATGATTGCATCACGCATTTCCTGCAGAGTTTTCAGGTGCACTTTCAAGCTGTGAATCTCCCATTCTATAACATCCCAAAGCTGTTGTATTGGATTCAGATCCGGTGACTGGGAAGGCCACTGAAGAACACTGAACTCATTATCATGTTCATGAAACCAGTTTGAGACGACTTTTGCTTTGTGACATGGTGCATTATCATGCTGGAAGTAGCCATTAGAAGATGGGTAAATTGTGTATATATTGTATATTGTATTGGTTTATGCCCGCCGCCTATAAAATAGTTCATAAAACGATTACAGTAGTTAAGGACGCAGGTTGGTTGATAGTTCTGGAATGCATGGTCTATTATGATTGGCATGGCAACCCATTAAACAAATGTCTACCTGGCTGGCTTATAAAAGCGAGCTAGCCAGTTTGGTTTTTGAGGAGCGATGACAAAAACAACCATGAATGATCCATTATTGTCAGAATCCTTCCATTGGTCTAGCAACGTTTTCATTATTGAAAAACATATTTTAAAAAAGCTACAATATGCTGAAGAGTGTTTATGGTGTATGTATACATTTTCCAAGTGAAAGCGATGAGGTAGCTGTGCTAATATTGTGGATATCGGAACGGCTGGAATGCTTCTTGGCCAGTCACAATGCTTGATTTGATCAACCCGTTGTATAATAAATTATAAAACTGACAAGTCTACCATAGTATTAGTAGTAGTACCTATTTGAGTAGACTTGAAGTAAAGTTTGAAGATTTAGAGAACTCCCATGCAACATATCCCTGTAAGTCACATGTGTCAGCTCCCATTACCTTCTTTGTCCTCATAGTGGAAAGTTACTTCAAATAGCCCAGAGACATTTTAAAACCTGACCCTAGACTGCTCTGTTACAGGACTGGAAGTCCTACATAGCCACTCTGATATCGCCAAATGAGTTCTAACATCTCAGATACCATGAAGTACATTTGGTCTCATTCAGGTCTACCAAAGATTTAAAATGGAACGAGACATGTGTCTCAAGGACTGCCTGGAAATGTTGGGCTTCATAAATTACTATGTAATAAATAGTCATATTCTAAATGACCTTACCTTTATGTGCAATAATTCATCAGACCTTGCAATTGTACATTGCTATATACACCTTGGGGTTAATGGCTTTTTTTCTCACCACGAGAGGGTTAGATCATGCAGGAGCAACACAACGTCCTTAGTTGAGAAATTCTATTAGAGATTGGAACATTGGAATATAAACAGAGAAAGCCCAGCAAATAGAGGCAGAGAGAGACAGAGATGGGAGAGAAATAGAGATGGAGAGAAATAGAAACATTAAAGACATCCTACCAGCTCCACACGTCCGAAGCCTCCGACCCCCAACGTGTCGATGATGTTGAAGTCCACCAGCTTCAGGTTGGAGAAGAAGGCATTCTCCGCTTCATATCTGCATTTTTTGAAGTGGAAAAAGGGGAACTTCTTAGAGGTCTGGATGGAGTAGGTGATGGGGAATGACAGAGGCGGGGAGGGAGCAGGGAGACTGTTCTGTCGCTCCCTTTCTTTTCGCAGTGGGATAGGAATCAATTCACGCATCTTGACCTCACTTTGGTCTTGCCAGGTTAAATAGGGACAAACAAACAATAGGGCCCCCTTTATGAAAGTCAACAATATGGTCAATAAAAAGTCATAAAATCTGCCTCGCAGAACACAGTTAACCTGTCGCTTTACGAACACGTTCGGCACAGCATCTGTAAGAGTCCTCTTTCAAAGTCTGAGCTAAGGCGCCATTTCCAGTTTACATTTCGAGGGTTCAAGAGTACAGTCACCCATGTGTGGAGGAACCGTAAATCGGCCAGATCCTCTGATTCTTCCTTCATGTAGCTCAGTCCTTAATGGGTTCCTGGGAGGGTTCTCAGTTACAGCTCTGGGGGTTCTCTGTGTTCTAGGTTCAGGGGTCAGGAACAACAGCCTTCAGGACAAACGAAAATAATGAGGCATACACTTCTGAGAGAGGTTGCTCTCCAACAGTTCATAGAAGTCAATTCAACACTGTAAGCTCTGCAGGCATCAGTCAACTTTCCAGGTCCGTCTTCTCTATGCGTTTCAACCAGAAGGTATAAAGAGACTAAAGCCCAGAAGCAGACTGCAACAGACAGGACAGCGTCTAAGGTATGACTCTGTGCCAAAACAAGAGTCCAAGTGTGCTCCCCTCCACTACAGGCGACTACTAATACTACCCCGGCTGATCCCACTGGTATTTTTAGCATGTGAACATTGCTTGAGGTTCACCCAGTTAGCATACCTCTCACACCTCATCATCTGCAGGGACTTGCACCTCACTTTCAACCTTTAACTGTCTATCACCTGTCAAACAGCACCGTAGAGACCTATTATGGAGAGGATTTGGTTCATATTGAGGTGGAATGTGTGTACTTATTGACTTTTAACAGCCAGATTTCACCCCTTAGTGGTTGAAATCATGGATGGTCTTCAATTGAACTGAGTTGTACAATCTCTAAGGCCTTAACATAGGCATGTCTGTCACGTATGTCATCATCTTTTAATAATCCTGTACTGTTTCCGGGAATACCACCAGATCTGCAGAGGAATCCATTGAACAAGGCTATCAAGGTTGTTTCCCTGTGGTGGCAGATATTCAAGCTGCTTTGTGATCCCCCAGGATCTGTTGTAGGGCATCATGTGTGTGTGGCTCTGCCTCACCTGCCTGATCTTTCACTGGGCATTATGGCCCAATCCTCAATGTGAGTTGGAGGTGAGTTAACATGGGAGCACCCATGTCTTTTTAGTACAGGAGGCAACACAACACACTCTCACACACCACAGGGTCCCCAAGGATGGGGTGACACGCCAGATGTCAGCACCAGAAGTACAGGGGCTGACATTTTAACCAGCATAGGTTTTCTGTGACCAAATATTAGGGATCTACAGTGCCCTGCGTAAGTAATGGGACAGTTAAGCATTTTTTCTTCTTTTGAAGTTTGTATTTGAAATCAAACCAATGGTATTGGTGTACATATTGATTTCACCATTCAGAAATTACACCACTTTTTATGAATAGTACCACTTTGTCAGGGTAGCCAAAAGTAATGGGACAGATTCATGAAATGTCAAAATTAAGCACTCATAATTAGTATTTGGTTGCAATAACTTGCAATAATTATTTCCATGCAATAACTGCCTGAAGTCTGCTACCTATCGACCCCACAATCTTCAGTTCAGGTCTTTTTGCCTAAAATCTTATCATCAAGAAATTAAATGCATGTTCAATTGGATTTAAATCTGAAGATTGACTTGGCCAGTCAATACCTTTCCACTTTTTGGCCCTGAAAAACTCCCTAGTTGCTATGGCAGTATGTTTTGGGTCATTATTACTGTATGATGAAGCACCATCCAATTAATGTGGAGACATTTGCTTGCACTCAAGCAGGCAAGATGTTTCTGTATACTTCATAACACTTTCCTCTTGCAATTACTCTGGTACATGATAATATTCATCTTATCTGTCCACAATACCCTTTTCCAGACATCTGCAGGTTTTTAGCAAACTGTAACCTAACCATCCTTTTTTGTGGATAACTAGTGGTTTGTACCTTGTAGTGATGTGTCTGTAGTTCAGCTGGTGACGTATTCTGCGGATGGTAGTCTCTGACACATTCACACCTGGAGAGTATTCCTGATCTGTATCTTCCTGATACATTTGAAAATGTATGATGTTCCAAACTGTTGATATTGGCAAGCCTATGGTTTTGGCTATATTTTCTGATCTGCTTTCTTCTGACTTTTCAGTCTAATAATGGCTTTATTGACTTCTTCATGTTGACAGACACCAATAGAAAACTCCAAAGGCAAATGCAAAGCTTGGAATCAATACTAGACATTAACAGCTCTCTTATGACTGCACAAATTATGTGACAGAACACACTTGACTTACCAGAAACACTTGTCAAGCCAATTGTCCAATTACTTTTGGGTACCCTAGAATAGGGGGACTATGTATAAATGTTGTCATTTCTGAATGGTGAAACCAATATATACACAAATACCATCAAATAAAAGCTGAGAATCTCTACTTTAACCTCATAGTAATGTAAAAACTAAAAACTTTTAGTAAAAGAAAAGTAAAAACTTTTGGAGTGTAAAGCCAAACGAAGAGAAAATGCTTCAGTGTCCCATTACTTTCACAGGGCACTGTATATATTATACTAAACAATAGCTTCAGGGGTCATGTGTCTGCTCTAAAATGAGACCTTGTGAATGGGCTTCAATAAATCAAACTCTAAACCTTGAAATTACACCAAACATCCAGCTTTATGTCCTTACAAGTTTATTTGAGTCATATTAGAGTCATATTACTTATTGTTTAGCATGTATCCCCTAGTGTTTTGTTTTCTGTTTCTATGGTAACAGCATTGACCCTCCCCGACCCACCCTTGCCCCCACCCTCCTCATAGTGGACACCTGATGAGGCGTGGTGTCCACTCTACTCTGTCGATTCCATAAGAGGAAAAGAGTTTGGGTGTCACATGATGTAACTTGTGAGCTGCTGACAGGGGATATGCTAGTGGTCATGCCTCCAGTGGAGGTTATGCTGTATGCCACTGCAACAGAGTAGGGTGGTGTGGTTATTTTCCACTACGCTGTCCCAGACCAAGGGTATAATTCTGAGACGCCGAGGCCGTTTAGGTTGACACTGACCTTCTCAGGAAGCAGATCCCTTTTACTATAAACACAGATTGAGTTATAGGTGCTAAACCAGATGGGCGTACTGTAGGTTTTACAGCCCAGGCGAAGCACTGTTACCCAAGAGAGCTTTTCTCCTATGTTAATGTAAACAATCGCTGGAAGAGATACATGTTCGCAAAGCATAAATAAGGATGTAATGTATACATTCGAGCACTGTCTTGTTGTGAAACACGCTTATAACGGTCCATTTGTGTCCACCACCCCTGGCCCCTCAGAATACCCCAGCGAGCTGCTGTTGAGAAGTGTGTTCATGACACAGTAGCCGCATTCCACCATCTCCACACGACCACTCGCCATACCTCCACCGCTGCCCCTGTGGCAGCTGTCAAAATAGCCGCTAAGTCCCAACCTGGGGGCTGGATGAGGCCGTTCACCTCAGGGGTCAATACACCACTAAGACTCATCCACAGAGGGGGTTGACCTCCACCTGCTGCACAATACACACACGGCGAGAGGCCGAATTGATCGAAAATCAACCAGATAGAAGTGGCCTGCCAGGTGTTAACGGACAAAGCAGCTGGTTTGACCCCATTACGTCCCCTTGACCCGAGGGAGAGACAATGCAATTCCTTGGTCAGTTCAAGTCGGTGTTATCCTTGTCACATTGTATTCCATTCAGTGAGGCTACCTCGCGTCTTGTATTTTAAGAATGCACTTATTCAATAGCTCATCCTTTGATGTTGTCACCCTCTGAAATTCTTAAACGATTTGACTCGAACAATGGTCGCATAATAGTGCTGAATTTGTATTTATGAGAGCGCCATAGCCATATCTTTCTACTGAACCAATGATTTCCAGTATTTTGTATAATCTTAGGCACTGCTTGGAACAGCTTGTGGGGTGAATCACCTTTAACACAGCACACACCTCCAAACACCTCCAATAACACAAGATAGTTAACATTCTGAACAGTGAACCTGTGCTGCAGTTTCCCATTATCTGCGACTGATTCAATTTGAGCCTTAGTAGTGAAGCTCCATGTTTGTCAGTTGTGTTGTGATTGAGTAAATGGCATGGCCTTCTACTTGGGAGGCACCTGCTCCATTCTTAGACCCAAACACGAGGTCTCTGAGCCAAAGATAAATGCTTTACTATTGTGTTGACTTGCCGCCAATCCCTGCTTTGTTCCCTGCCTGTCACAAGGCATGTAAAATCTGGCCTCGCCTCACTTAACTCCTGTCGTACATCATGTGCCTATATCACAACAAGAGGGATCTTCAAGTAATGTTTTAATCTTGTCTTTTGAAATAAACAGTCAATTCTTATCCACTGATAAACATACATTTCATTAATGTTAATCACACTGTATAACGTTAATCCTAAAAGACCAATTTTGGAAGAAATAACGCATTATGAATATTAAGTCTAGCTGTGATTAGACTTCTCCAAACAGAATAATAATAAGGTCTATGAATATTGGGCTTCTTAATGAAAAACGACACACCACTACTCTCAACAGATAGACTAGATACTACATTGACGCCCACATTGGGATGTGAAGGGACTCTAAGCGTTTACAATCATATGGTTTCCTGTCCTTGTCTCAGCACATAATTGACCTTGTCAATGCACCGGCACTATTCTTAAGCTGTCAAAGAGACACTGAATAGGAGGCCACGCCAGATCTATAAATAAATGTCTTACATAAGTGTCTTACAAGATAGTATTTCTGCAGTCAACAGAAAAAAACTCCCCTTTCCCTTACCAATAACACTGCAGCTTCAAGGAGTCAAAAGACTATGATTAAAATCATTATTTTCAGGACATCTTTTAACCTCACGCTTTTGAAGATAAATTGATGAAATAACAAGCTTGATAAAGAACAAAGTATTAAGAAGGCAGAGACACTGTAATAGCTCAGCAAAACCAAGAGACAGGGAGAGCTATCTCTCAAAGAGACTGAAAAAGAGTTTGAGAGCTAGGTGTCCTTGAGGAGTGAGTGGACTGGTGACCAGCCAAGTTTCGAAACAATCACACACGTGGGCATAGCAAGGTCAGGGCAATCGGCTTGCCAGGTTTCCCTGTTGCCACATATAGATGCTGTTTATACCCCTACCGTTCGCAGAAAAACAACATGTGTTTAGGGCGTCTGACTGAAACAGCTGTCCGTGAGCTCCGCTAGCTCCGTGAGCCATGCACACTCTTAGGTTTACAAACATAGGCCCTGTTCCACCGCAGTAGGCAGAAAGGAGACCCCCGGCTTGGGCACAGTACAGCCCCTGGGGCAAAGTGTGGGCATGTGGGGTGGGCAGGAGGTACCAGCCTAAACCTAAGGGTTGCATGGTCTTATAAAATCCTTCCAGGTCAGCATCCTGCATGGACAGGTGTTTGCATAAGCAGTTGCTCTAACTAAGCAGACACTATTCTATCTATCGTTGTCTTCTTCAAGGAGTTGATTAATAGAATCAGGTGCACAGTCTGGATGACTAGAATCAGAATATTCTGGATCAGAAGCTTGCACCCAAATGGACTTTCGCTGGCAGGGTAATACTGCCCAGCAATGTCCACCCCTCACCTCTGGTGTCAGAGGAAGAATGTCTAAGACATGGTACACTCGTCCGAGACCTTGTACAGTCAAGCAACAGGCACAGCATGTCCTCATGGTAGTTTAGTCTGCAGTCTGTATAGAGTAGCCCGCAGTGACAAATAGAGAGCTGACAGAGAAAGAGAGTGAGAGAAAGGGAGAGAGAAGGGAGGCGAATGCTGGCCCTGGAGAGGGATTCCCACAAAAATATATCAGTTTGCTGAGGATGTACTTAAGATTCGGTTTCTAAGTCCTTCTGAGTACTACCACAACACAGCAGTTAGGATATAAGACCAAGGACTGCACAGCAAATACAGTGGCCTGCGTATGTAATGGAACAGTGAAGCATTGTTTCTGAAATTCAGAAATTACAAAACTTTTGTATGCATAGTCCCCCTGTTTCAGTGAAGGGACACTTGGCTTGACAGGTGTTTCTGGTTCATTAGGTCATCACATCATTTGTCCAGACATAACTGAGCTCTCAATGTCTCGTATTGATTCTAGGCTTTGTGTTTGCTTTGGAGTCTGCTATTGGTGTCTGTCAACATGATGACCAAAGAGACTTCAATGAAAGTCGGGAAAGCCGTTACGAGGCTGAAATATCAGGAAAATCGATCAGAAACATAGCCAAAACCTTAAACCTACCAAACAGTTTGGAACATCATTAAAAGGAAAGAAGGCACTGGTGAACTCAGAAATCACAAAAGGGATTGGTAGGCCAAGGAAGCCTGGAGATTGACTTGGTCAGTCAAAAGCTGAGAATCTCTACTTTAACGTAGGAATTGTTAATATAGTGTAATAATAATAATCTAAACTTTTGGAGTGTAGAGCCAAAAGAAGAAAAAAATGCTTCACTGTCCCATCACTTACACAGGGCACTGTATATAAATCAAAAGCAGTAGACCTTTGAAAAGTAAATGAATGATTTCCTCTACTGTGTGTGTTTCCTTTAGATAAGGTTTTATTTTGGATTTGTAGACAATGTTGTGTTCTCCTCATAAATCAGGAACCAGCAGTGGAGCTTTTTTTCATCAAATGTGCAAATACTAATAAGCACATCTTAATAATATAAGATATCTGAGTAACTTGTGAATATCACTGGACCCTATGGACACAAATGGTCAAATAGTATCTGCCATGTTGCGGTGTTATAACACACACCTTACTGGGAATGTTGTTGTATACAGTGGCCTGTGTAAGTAATGGGACTGTGAAGCATTTGTTCTCCTTTTGGCTCTATACTCCAAAGGTTTGGATTTGAAATCAAACAATCACTATGAGGTAAAAGTACAGATTATCAGCTTTTACTTGATGGTATCACCATTATCAGCCGACCATTATCAGCTTTTACTTGATGGTTTCACCATTTAGAAATGTTTGTATGCGTATCCCAAAATCAACAGTTTGGAACATCATTCAAAATAAAATAAAAAGCACTTTGCAAATGGGCTGGTAGGCCAAGGCAGACTTCTACAGTAGATGACTGAACACTGCTCACCATAATTAAGAAAAAACTACAGACAACTGTCCCGCAGATCAGAAACCTAGAGGTTAGAGAGGCCGGCCCGCAATTGGAAGGTCACCGGTTCGATCCCCACCTTGGGACGGGGCCAGACGTGAGCTGGTGACTGGAGGGTTGCTGGCATCGTATCTAAGGTATCCTACCACCTTGAGTGAGCCACTTAGCCCCTAACTGCTCCAGGGGTGCCTGTTGGGGGCTGACCCTGTGCAATAGAGTCCAGAGCTCAGTTCTTCCTAAGAGTGTGCTGTGCTGTCTTGAGGGGGGGGGGTGCAAAAACATAATTTCCCCTAGGGGATCAATAAAAGTATATATATATATATATATAAATAAAAACTCACTCCAGGAGGTAGGCGTGAATGTGTCAGAGATTACCATCCACAGAATCTGTAACCAGCTGAACTACAGAGGCTGGTCAGGTTAGAGTTTGCTAAACAGTACCTAAAAAGTCTGTGGAGAGATAAGATGAGTAGTACGTCATTAACTAAACCCTGACCTTTAATGATGTGTTCTTCTCATTACTTGCACTGACGGACTGAGAGCGCTGTCTCTATCTGCAGTGAATTGCAGTATTACCTTGACAGCTACTATTGTTATGATACCATGACAACAGTTATCAGTGATGTTGAAACTATAAAACGATCTGGAGGGGTGGCATGTGGACATTTCATTCCTAGTGACTGGTCCAGGGATAGTTACTATGGAAAATTGTTAGTATTTCAGTTCATATTGTGGATTTCCAAGCGGTATAGGGGACTCTAGAGATAAAATAAATAAATAAAAAGATATATCCTGTTGACATAAATGGATGATTCACAGAACAGTCACGGCACATATGGCTATATCAAAAAGGATTTATTCTTGCGTGAACAGTCCTCCACATTACGCAGCAGATCTTGTAACAATGCTTAATGGCCGCTAGAGGGCACACTTGCATCATTTTCACATGATGACATCACCTGCATTCCGGTCTCTGTGGTAAAGACTGGATGGCAGTGGCATAAGGTATGTGATGTCGCAATACACTAGGGCTCACAGTGTTGATAGCCTAATGACATATGCTATGGTCATTGGAGACACACGCACGCACACACATGCACACACATGCACACACACGGGCACGGGAGCGTACACACACACACACACATGCACGCGCACACACACACACACACACACACACACACACACACACACACACACACACACACACACACACACACACACACACACACACACACACATACACAAGGGGGATTGGGAAGACACATCTCCCCCTGGAGATGGAAGGCATCACTGCGCATACTGTACAGCTAGAGGACAGGGGGGCCTTTGGGAACCAGGCCATTAAAAGGACACTAGACAGTAGAACAGCCTTCTGCCTATGTGAAATGAGGAATATTCATGAACCCTATACAAAACATGGACACATCACTAGGCACAGATGGGGCCCAGGCTCCGGGGAACATTCACTTATACATTCAATGCATTCTGTGACCATATGTATACTTAGCTCGAGGGAACATTCGCTCATACATCCAATGCATTCTGTGCCCATATGCACTGATCGGTACTGTAATTGAGACTTAGCACTCATGTTAACACTCAACACTAGACAGTAAGACTAGCTGATGCCTGAGACATGCACTGTACACACATGTACAACATTCAAAACATCCACAGACCTCTTAAAGGGGCACTTCACCAAATGTTTGACCTTTAATACAAATGACACCGTTTACAGTATCTAAAAACTGTAAACACTTTAATAATGTGTCTTATTCTAGTCCAATGCAACATCTGATCTGGTTGGAAATGGTCAAAAATGATCCCCAACAACAGCTACTGTAAATGTAAATAGGAAAATTACAGTACATGAAGTTGATGATATCATGTTCAATAAGTTCTGGTGTCCATGTCCTGGTGCAAGGATCGGATTTCTAGAACAGCATGTGACATTTGCCTACTTACTCTCCAGAGACAAGGTATTTAGTGCCTCTATAGTAAATATGCCTTAAGGTCTGTGAAATACGAACCCCTAAGTTTCTTCTGATCAAACATGCAAAGCTGAAGACAAAACCACTAAAACTGAATCACGATGATTGTAGATGGATTTTGGTGGTGCCAGCCTTGATTTCAATGTGTATAACTATTTACAGTTGAATGAGCCTGGCGGACATCGTGAGGAAGTCAACATTTGTCAATTCCTTTGCGATTGTAATGTGTCTCACACCTTGTCCTTTGTTGGGAATGATATTTAAGGAGAGGAATATTCTTTGAGTTTTGGGTTAGGCCCGTCACGGGCACCATTCTCCTGTGTTGTCCTTGACGCACGTTAACGTATGGTTAAAACTTATATGTTGAAACTGTTAAATTGGTTATTTTGTTGATACTCTATTCTCATTATTCCTATGTGCATTAATGTGATGTTGTGAGCTTGATAAAGGTTCTGTTGATACAGAACGACATAATCGTGACCAGATTCTCCCATTTAATATCTACTGTTTACAAGCGAGTGAGTCATCAGCTTCAGATATTGGCCTGAGCGTAAAATAGCATTTTGGGTATTCTTAATGGAATCAACGATCCGATATGATCGATTGTTTGTCACACAGGGATGAGCAAAGCATTATTAATCATTATTAGTCATGAACTATATTTTGGAGTCAGATATAACGTAATGTTAATTTGTGTTTGTCGTGTGACCACTTGTGTTGAGTTCGTTCGATCATGTCCATAACTGTTAGAAGTAATCATTGGGAATAAATGTATGTCTTATGTTTGACCCGTCATCTATTCTTCAATGTTTTATTTTCATATTCTATATGATCAGAAAGATTATTCATATTCACCGACCAATCGGGAGAGCATTTGACCGTAAACCCAAGAGCTCGATAATTGCAGCCGAGACTGCATCACCAGGGTAGGATGCCTATGTAACTAAACCCATTTGGTTAGATAACGTTTCTCTTTCCCGAAAGTCAGTCCAGCAAAGATAATTATAGCCACGAGAGGGTTCAGAGGAGCGGTCAAACATGCAGATAGAGGGACACTAATTAATTCATACATCGTCAAGATTAGAACTTCATCAAGCAGAAAACACCCAGAACAATAAAAAAAAAAAAGGTTGAATTAAAACTGGATAACCTGATTATGCAATAGCCAGGTGTTTTTGGTTAATGAGGTGTGTGTTCCGTGTGTGTGGGTGCGTGCATGCGTGTGTGGGTGCGCGTGCACGTGCACGTGTGTGTGCGTGTGCGTGTGTGTGTGTGAAGCAGATGACCAAGTAAAGAGTTCCACTCACCTGGCTTTGGCGTCCGCATCTTCATAGCCTTTGTTCGAAACATCTTCCAGGCCTCCAATCAGGTGCTTAAATGAGCTGAGAGAGAAGACAGTTTTACCATCAATCATTTGCCCATTAACACCCATATCACAATTGCTAATACTCTAGTATTAGTGATACATCATAGGACACAGGAGGGCAGCAAACCCCTACTAAATTCTGTTTGAGATCTGTCTAGAGTAACAGTGCCGAAAGCAGAGTGAGTCAATATTATCATCTTACAGACTGGGAGACATTTAAATGTTAAATATCACTGTGCTGTCTAGACGGTATCTGGTCCACTGTGCCTTAATCTGTTATGCAACAGCGTTGCAGTGTCTTATTTAGTTTCAAAGGTATTATTGATCACACTAACTACATTTGGGTCAGTTTTGATCAAAAACAGTTGCCTACTGCTACGTACAAGATACTGTTTTGGAAAAGTCTTCGCCCCAGATAATGAGATATCCACTGCTAAGGGGTCGGCTCTGCAGACTGAGATGTTTAGGATACTACCTATGATTACTATCAAGTAGTCAATACAACAGAATAGATGGTTATGAAACTACAGAGGGCTCTACACACTAGAGGGTTAGGAGACTACCTATGTTATTGTCAGTACTACTACATAACCCCCTACACACTAGATGGTTAGGAGACTACCTATGTTAGTATCAGTACTACTACGAGGGCTCTACACACTAGAGGGTTAGGTATCTACCTGTCTTTGCCTACCTGGTACGACTACAGAGGACACTAAAAAGTAGAGATGGTCATAATGACACTACCTGTAAAAGAGAGATTCATTTGGATAAAAGCTTAAACCTCTCACCATAATTAAATGCATAGGAGGAAAGCAGACCTGTCCTGGTTTTATGGAGGAGCCACTTTAATACAATTGAGCAGGTCAAAAAGCAAAGAGATTTTATGTTGTTGTTTCAGATACAAATCCAAATGGCACGAATATAACATCTGCAAGCCCACACTTGCCCAAAATATCCATTAGTTTCTACTGACACATATTAAATATGATGGATGGAGGACTTAGCTCTTTAGTTCTGATCATGCAAACAAAGAAACCAGACTGCCTACGATTCATTTACCTGACAAGCTAAGTAATCTAATCTAGTATTGTTTCTTTGAGTTTGCACAGAAACTGTAAACTCTGATATCATTGTTTACTATTGAAGGTGCCTGATAATGACTCATCACTGTTAAAATGAAGAAAAAAAAATACAGGAACGAAATTAAATCAAAAGAATCAAACTTCAAACCGTTAAAGAACCCTCCAAATGGTAGGAGGCTGTTTGTGAGAGGGACTGACAAACACGAGAAGAAATGGAAGAACCATGACAACGAAACATAATCAAAACACATTTCTCCCTTTTAGTTTTTTATTGGTATTTTTTTAAAACATTTTTTTATCATCCTTCTGTGCTGTATTTGGCCATCTGCTTCACTCTACCTCTAACTCTGCTAACAGCACCAGAAGGCTAAGAGGGGTCTGATTACCACACTGCCTCTCGGAGAGAGAGGGGGCAGGTTGAGGCGGCCATTTAAATGTGACACATCTGAGGCCTGCCTGCCTGCCTGCCTGCCTGCCTGCCTGCCTGCCTGCCTGCCTGCCTGCCTGCCTGCCTGCCAGTCTGTAGAGCCAGTACAATGCTGGGCTTTTCCCAACAGACAACAGTGCTGAAAAGCGTCTGTCTAAACCCCCGGGCGCTGAGCGTGGCCTCATGTTCCAGAACAGACTATACTCACTCTCTGTGGACTCCCCCCCTCCTCCCCTTCCTCCCCTTCCTCCCTCCCTCCCACCCTCCCTCCCTCCTCCTGTCCTCTTTCCCTCCCTTCAACCTTCCCACTTCCCTTCCTTCTCTTTGACCTTCTCATTCAAGCTTCGACCAGTAAAAGGGAAATCCAAACTATATTTATGGTCACATATTAATTCAGTGAGGGTAAGTGTTTCACAATGTGTCAAAATGTAGCCTCGTTAAGCTTTCTTCTTTGACTGCTAATTGGTCCTGAGCCATGCTTGCCATAGCCATAATGACTACAGATGGATTTAGACATCAGCAGTTATATATAACATTAACGAGTCTGCTCACGGCTACCGCCAGTGTTCGGTTCAGGTGTCAGATCAACAAAAAATGTTACAGGGATCTGTTAGCCTGCTACTAAAGGTATTGCTAATTTCACGTTCGAAAAAAGCGAACTTTTCATTTTTTTATGGATAGACCTATTGTCACACTAATGAAGTCATGAACTCATTTTGAACTACATACTTTTGGACTGACGGAATTCATTATCATTTTATTACTTAAGATTCAAGTATCCCCCTCACGATATGACCGATGGTTGCCAATGAAACGACATCTGAAGTGTGAACTGCTTTGTAATGAAAATACTGGTGACCCACATAATGTTTTATTCTTAGTGTCCCTCGCCTATAAAACCCCATATATAAGCTGGTTGCTCGTACTGAACTGGATAAGGTTGACTTGCCGTATAAACATGATTGATTGAGCTAAAGCACGAGAGTTAAGATGGGCTGTACAGCCCAGCTATTAGCAACCAGGTCAAATCCCTCAGCTAAAATAATCCAGTGGTAAAAGCTTGTACTGGCAGTGCATGGAGCCCTGAAACTAGGCTATACAGTTCAGCCAGGGTGTGTGTTTGTGTGTGTGTGTGTGTGTGTGTGTGTGTGTGTGTGTGTGTGTGCGTGCGTGTGTGTGTGAGCGTATGTGTGTGTATGTGTGTGTGTGTGTTAGTGAGTGCGTGTACGTTTGTGTACGTGTGCGTGTGCGTGTGTGTGCGTGTGCGTGTGTGTGTATGTGCGTGCGTGCGTGTGTGTGTGAGTTTTGTGTGTACTCCTTTGCACTGTTCCTGTCTCAGCGCATCCCTGAGTGTTTATGTCTGTGTCCGAGGCTCCGAGCATATGTTTGCTACCAGGAATCCCACCACTGATCACATAATTATGTTGCGTGACAGCAGCATCGCGACGGGGGGGGGGCAAAACAAACCCCTCTGTAACGACTACCGCCATAAACCTTTCAGATGGGCCTCTGAGATAGAAATGAATAGTTGATTTCCCGTGGAGCAAATGTTCCTTGCAGTGTTTGTCTTCAGCTCTGCACAGCGCTCGCTTCAAGGGATTGCCTTTTTTAGCCCTGGTGCCTCTGAGCGACGTAGAGACAGAGACCTAGAGCCATGCGGTGCTAACTGGGTCTATGGGGATGATGAGAGGATTCATTCTATCTAGATACCATGCCGGGCACAACACTCCATCCTGTCCAACCACTGTTTCATTACGCCGGGTGTCACTCAAAGCAGACAGCCTTTTCCATTGCTTTCATAGACTATTAAGGGTGGTGTTTTATGTATAAAAAGTGTTTTGATTTGTAAATGGTGATACGAATATGTACACAAATACCATTCAATAAAAAAAGCTGAGAATCGAATCGAGTTTAGAGCCAAAAGACAGTACTCACTCTCTGTCAATGACCAGGCAGGTGACAGCTTCGGCAGCGATGACATTGGCCGTTCTGATGTCCTCTCTGTGGGGAGACAAAGTGACAAGACATCAGTTAAACGCTTCTCCACTCTTCTGGCAGCCTCATGTTTCATTAATGGGTCAGTCACTCATGTAATCCTTTGTCCTTTTCAATGATAAATACCCCCACATGTTTAAAGAATTAATTCAATTTGGACTTTTGGAAATACAGTACAGTGCAGTGAGTAAACGTTTGTACCATGTTGTGAAATACAGTTGGCAAATGTCTGTGCTGTGTTGAACACATGAACACGTACCATTCACAAATCACTTGTCATACAAAACACGACAATACGTGTGTGACATTCATTTTGTTCTGCGCCTCAACACACAGCCATTTCCCACAACACAGGAACAAATCAAGCATAGACATAAAACGGTCACAAGCCTACTCTCGATAGTTGTCTAAAGCGTCAGAATCCCCTCCACTGTCTTCTGACGACGTATCTTCCCGATCGCTCCAGTCTGTGTCTGACTCTCTGGTATTCATGACGACCCGCAATCCACTTCCGATAGGGTTCCACACACACACACACACACACTAACACACTCACGCACGCACACACACGCTATAGTCCCGCACTAGGACAGTCCTGGGGTCTTGTCTCTTGGACAGAGAGAGTGAGTTCTTCTCCAATCCACTCTGTTGGCTGTGAAAGGTCACCCTGGCAGCTGCGCAACGCAGCATGAGACGTTTAGGTGAGTGATGTCTGTGACTCTCTGTCTATCAAAACAGAGGACACGAAGGAAGAAGAGCTACTTCACACTATTGCACTGCACAAAATGGTTCCAAAAGGGTTCCCCGGGTGTCCCTGTGGGAGTACCCTTTGAAAGACCCTTTTGGGTTCCATGTAGAACCCCTTTTGGGTTCCATGGAGAACTCTCTGTGGAAAGAGTTGTACTTGGAATCCAAAAGGGTTCTACATGGAATCCAAAAGGATTCTTCAAATGCTTGAATGCTGAAGGACACTTTTGGGTTCTTGCTAGCAGCTTTTAGAATAGTGGAAGACCATTTCCTGTTTAATTTAATATATGCTATATGAAAAAAAAAGAATGGCCTCAGATTGAATCAAATCCACGACCTCAGCATTACCACGAACAACTGAGCCACGCAGGACCAACAAACCAATGGCCGATACCCAGATGATTTAATTATGTCACAACTATAAATAAGAGAACACTTCTCCATCTTCTCCATTTCTCTAATTGACATGAGTGCACCCTGGTGATGTAAGCAGGAGGCATTACTGGGTATGCATTAATATGACAGGGTCATAAAGTGTGTCTGTATGTGTGTGTCTCCTAGGTTACCAAGGTATGCAATCTCACGTCTAATAAGCTACTTGGAACGAACAGCCAATCTCTGCGTATCATGCCAGAGGGACCAGGTGTGTGTGTGTGTGTAGAGGGGGGGGGGGGGGGGGGGGATGGGGCTCTAGGAGTAATCTAATTTGACAGAGCTATCTGATGTCAGACAGAGAGTCCAGGGACAGGGGGGAGAAGGAGAGGTGAAAACCCAACCTAACATATGAGCCTCTTACCGTAATCGACAGAGATAGAAGAACAGCTGTGGGTTTGTCCCCCTACTGTAGAGAGGCAACAACCCTGTTGTTATCCCAAACACCCTCGGTTGTGAAGACTGGCGGTGTCCATTTCACACCGATGTCTACTACAGTACAAGTAGGAACAGCATATCTCACAGTTGAGCTAGCAAAAGCAATTAGCATATATTATGACAGCTAGAGAAACCTCTGAAGTACAGTAGGGTTACCAGATACCAGATATCTCCCAGTGAGTAAGCAGCTTTCAAGGATGCCTTTTTTTTTTAACCAATTAGCACATATCATATGGGGGAGAGAAAGAGAAGTAGTCATGGCTCACAGCGTTGACACTAAGGGAACATATGCGGCCACATGAAACCGCTACTGTACATAATTCAGAGAGAGAAAGAGAATGAGAGGGAGAAAATGAGCATGAGAGACTAAGAGGGATTTAATGAGAGCAAGAGAGAGAGAGAGAGAGAGAGAGCAAGGTGGCAAAGACAGAGAGAGTGAGCAAAGGGAACGCTATTGCCAGAATGAATCAGGCACAAACATTAACAACCGTCAGTCGCAACGAGTGTGAAAGCAGCCTTAAGGGAAAAGTTAGGCTTGTCAATCTCACCGAAAGTGTCGACAGGGAACAAAGACTAGGGGGAAATGGAATGCCCTGGGCACTGACTGACTCAGTTTGTCACGACCCAGCCAAGAAACTCAACAACAACTTAGGGGAGTTTGCTTGGGGGGGGGAGATCGAGACTTTGTGAAGCAAGAGTGGTCAGACCACTCTGACTGTGACGAGTCCCTATATCAGACATTCACTCAGCTTACTGTTCATCTGTCTTCAGCTTAGCACTGGGAAGACTCATATGTGACTGCAGCTTGGTGTAAACCCTCTTTTTAAGATTGAGCATGTATGCATGTCCATGTGGCTAGGATACATACCTAGATACGTAGGTAGAGAGTTAGGGAAAGAGGTGGGCAGAGAAAAAGCAAGATGGGAGGTGGATACCTATGTAGAGTTGGAGAGAGACAAAGTGAGGGAGAGAGTAAGAGAGAGAGGGGGGGGTACATTTAGAGATGGGGGAAAGAGAAAGAGACAAAGAGAGAGAGAGAGAGAGAGAGAGAGGGAGGTAGAAAGTCTCTAATTGTGTGGAAATTATTCTGTGGCCTGACATCTCTCTAATTGCCAATAATTAGCCATAATTAGGCTGTACAAGGTGTTTTGTTTAAAGGAGATATGAAAGTTCACTTAGCTACACACCAAACACCTCCAACCCCCTCCACATCAAAGCGGCTAAACCCTTTTATTTTTTCCGGCTCCTGTCTGTAGTCAAATCTTAAGTACCACCCCCCCTCCACACACACACACACACACACACACACACACACACACACACAGACACACACCCCTCCTCCCCAAGTAGCATGCTAACAAGCTAGCATGCAAATACAGTAGTGCTTAAGATTCATGCCATTGTCTTGGGGTACACGAACAGAAGGACCTGACTGATTTGCTAAACAAGGTCACAGAGAAGACGGTGTGCTAATCGAGACAAAGGAATGAAATCAAGTTAAATGAGATCAAAGAGAGAGAGAGAGAGAGAGAGAGAGAGAGAGAGAGAGAGAGAGATTCAGATGAACACATTTAGAGATGCAGCACCCCTGCAGCACCTTTTAGACATGTACATCATGTAGCCTTATGTAGACAACTGTAGACAACTGTCCTATTCATCATACTTCATTTTATTATTCTATTTTCTTCTACGGGTACGGAAGTGCAGTTTCCAATGGGGTTTCCAATGTGTTTTCCAATGTGTGAGGTACAACTGTCTTTTCACTATGATGCAGGTGATTGATGGTGATGACTGCTAACTATTTTAATAATGACACCCCAAACCCATGAAAACGTTATTAAAACAACAACAGCGAACGTCAAAAGGGGGCAACGGTAAGCTATTTGTCGTGAGGGTCAATGGGGAAACTTGACTTAATCATTATTCATAATCATTAACAATCCATAAAGCTAGCTCGATACAAACACATATTAGGTACATTACATCTAATTTACGATCCATAAATCTAGCTCGATACAAATGCATATTAGCTGAATTCAAGCTAATATATATCATCAAATACACTTTTCCTCCATTTGTAATGTAGTCCACGTAGCATGATAGAGATGTGAGGTGCAGGGTTCAATCCCTGTCTGGAGCAGGTTTTTTGGGAGGGATTTAAGTGATTTAATTTTAATGATTGAAAATAGACGCTACCCAAGTGGATATTCATATTGAGTTGGATTTCCGCTGAGCTGAAGCTGGGATGCACATGTTGATGCTTCTGGTGTGCAATAGACCAGCTGAAAACAATGGTAGCGTCTGTGAAAACAGTCTGACGCTGACGTTTGACGCTTCTAGTACATGGTAGGCTTCACTCTGTCGAAGCTAGGAACACCAAACCAACTTCATCATTTTCCGAAACTCAAATGAATTAAGAAAGAATGCATTATTTTGATACTGTTTATATTGTACAACTCAACATTGGAATGGCACCAAAAGCTTATTGATCTTACTTGAAGACATCTCATCGAATTATCTCACTTCCACTACCATTATACTTTTAACCAGCTGAACAAACACATTAACTTTCTGCTGAAACCTCCCTTTCTAGTTATATCCAGCTCTTCTCAGCTGCTGTCTGGTACACATCAAAGAAGCAACGGAATATCACAATGTCTGTGATGTCTGTGTTTTTGTCGGCAGAAAATAGAAAAAAGTGTTGACATTATTAACACAGTCAAAGAAACCCCAAGGAGATACAAGACATTTACTATCATATAATTAAGAATATTTCAATTAACAAATTATACAAAATATAAAAACAAATCAAACATTTAACAGTTACCCTTCTATAGTGTGTAATAAGTTGAATATGAAACTGTATTTTGTTTACACTGTAACAATATGACATCGTTATTTCTTGTCAGTCTTACTTTTTTGTTAAATTTTGTATGCCTTTGATGTTGTTGAATCAATTGCACACTTGTAAACATCTAGACTTTCAGAAGTGTTGAACAGGAGGAGCATCGTGACTGGAAAACTTTAGGGAGGTGGAGAGTTGCCGTCCCCACTTTCCACTTCCTGCTCCCCCAGAATCTCAATCAAGAGATCATTACCAGGCACCTTGAGGTGACACCATGCAGTATAATTGTTTGAGGAAACACCAGAAGTCTCTCACAATCTCTCTCACAAGCCTCAAGGTGTGTGTTATTTTAATCTCTTATAGACAGATCCTGTCACTATCTACATCTCTATAATCTGAACAGGTCACTGTTCTGTCTCATTTTCTACACAGCCTGCAGTCAGCCAATCAACATTGCCCGAAGACTCCTGACATCCTGGGTGATTTAGGTGTATTATTAACTCTGCTCCAGCTATAAGCCAATCAACTGTCTCCACACACCAAAGGATGACAGGACTATTGTGATTAGGAAATGATACCATTACTAAGTGACATATACGTTCCTGTGCGGAAAATAACAAAACCTCAAGTGATATCACAACCAACAGTTTTTATATGTAAATATGTTTCACCCGTACTCAACCTGCATACTTGAATGTTCAAGTAGAATGTATTATTATGCACACCATGCTACACTGCATATGTATGAGATATTAGACACAATCTCATCAAATGACAGTATTGATTAAATGACAAAATAACAATAAAGATCTCTGATAAAGGTAACAAGCTAATCCTTCCTACGGGAGTTGGCACCTTTTCCATTGCCTTGAAGTGATTGAAAAGCCAAGAGGTGAACCGTCCTGATCCTCACCATTCACCTGCTGTAATAAAGACAGCTTCATAATCTTTAGCCCTTGTTTCCTCAATCACACCCCAACACCGCACTCACCACTGGGCACCCGACATTCCAGGAATCAATATGGCTCCTTCGGTGTGTGGTAGACCCCCTCTAACCCCGTTTACACGGCATAATCCCTGCAATATCCCATCCTCACAAAACCCCTGACAGGTTCGGAGAAACCTGGGGCTCCAGTGACTGATTGTGTTTCCTAGACTGCTACAGTAGGTGCAGCGGTCAATACCCCCCAAAGGCCAAAGCCCAGCACCACATTGTTCCACAGCTGTGCAAGCTTATACAGGAGTATTATACAGCAGTAGTGTGGTGTGGTGAGACTCAATTAAGCTGTTGTACAATAGAAAGAGCCATTGTTAGGTTTACCAAAGAGCTCAATGAGATATTGTTAGGAGTGAAACCATTCATGTAGAAATGTGAATAGTGAATTGCCGGTGCATTAGTGGAGCAAGAGTGGGAAACAATTATGCAACTTATAACTTATATCACTGTAGCTACTATAATTAGCCGCGAACCTTTCTACTGTCAGACTGCCGTTTTTTTGCATGATTTCACATCAGGGTTTTTAAAGCATTTATAAGTGCATTTATAAAACATTAATAACTGGCTCCTGATTTCACGCTCCCTATTTGGCAAGCACCAAGTGAATATCGAACAATCTAAACAAATGAATTAAAACTGTTTGCAAATGGTTTATAACTGAATAATAAATGGGTTATAAGCGATTATAAATCATTTATAAAGCCTTTACAAATGTGACCTTAATGTAAAGTGTTACCCTATTCTTATTCATCTTAAACACATGCTACAGGATTTTTGTCACTAATCAAATTTTGGCTTAAGTTAACTGTTTAACTGTATGGTTCCTGATATAATGTTAATTGATTTCTTATCTCACGAGACCACACAGTCCAGTTTAAGGCCAAACACACTTTTGCAAAATAAGCTTTTGCTCATGGAAGCGGGGCGGTGTAACCCTGTATTAACAATCAGGTAATACAGGCACCCATTTTTGGGTTGTGATCACTAATTTCAACTAGTGGCTGAAATTATACAAAAAATCCTGTAATATATGTAAAAATGTAAGAATATTCTCCCATTTATTTTAATAGTTTAGCAATACACGCCTCTTGAAAATCTTCAGATGAATTCTCCCGTCCATAGTACAAGTACGAGTAATTCAGCTGTAACAGTTCTACCAGGTCAACAGTATAAAGCGCAATCTTTCTACTCTTGAGGAGGTGGAACATATGGAAATAACTTCCAGTTTGCTGAGAGTGATGAGAGAGCTCTGAGATAGGCTGCTGACTGTTCTGACACAGCTCTGCTCTTGACGTGTGTGTTAGCTAAGTGTGTGTGTGTGTGTGTGTGTGTGTGTGTGTGTGTGTGTGTGTGTGTGTGTGTGTGTGTGTGTGTGTGTGTGTGTGTGTGTGTGTATGTGGGTGTGTGTGTGTGTGTGCTGTGAACACACACATAGCGAGTTGGCCAATAGAGTGTGTGTGTGTGTGTGTGTGTGTGTGTGTGTGTGTGTGTGTGTGTGTGTGTGTGTGTGTGTGTGTGTGTGTGTGTGTTCACAGCAGGTGATGATAGCGAGTTGGCCAATAGAGACCGCTGTTCCATTCCATCTCATTATCACTTTGCTCTCTACAACTGCATTATTTGACATTATTTGGGTTTTACTACCCAGAGCACGCATCCTATTGGAGTATAAAATAAGCGTGGTGACAGACACATAACCCCTTCAATCACACCCAGTGAAATCTGAGCATTTGAAGGAGAGTAGCAGGTCTCGATTTTTACCGAAAGAATACTAGAAAACGACAGAAACCTAATTGGTCATAATTGGGTGATGCTAATTTGATCTGGTGAAGCCAACATTAAAACCAAAACACTGGAAATTACAATTTCCCACACTTCTATCACACCACACAGGCCTCTTATTGGAAAGAGACGAGACTGTGTCCACATTACTCTACTTCTGCTGGTGTTTGTTATTCTTTATTTAGCTCTGGTTCATCTTTTGCAAAGGATTGGTAGGTTTGTTGCAATAGATCTGTAGTGCAAAGGGCTACAGTTACAGAAGGCCTTAGACAGTGCTTATGACCCAGGGGGTTGTAGCTTTATGCTTTCACAGTAACAGCATAGGATGGGCCCTTTGTCGAGACACTCGTGTGAGGCTGACTAACTCACCCCTGCAGGGCCTTCTCTCCAAACCAGTCTCCTTTGCCCAGGTGGCGCAGGTACACTGGGTTGTCATTGGGGGAGTCCTCCCTGGTGACGTTCACCTGTCAGTGAAGAAAACAGTATTTAATAACAGTCATTATTAGTTCACGCTGCTAGAGGAGCCCAGGGCTTAGAGCAGGGGGAATCAGAGAGTGATTTCCTAAGTATACGTTTAGGTCTGTTTTCTGACAGACTAGTGTGGCTTAAGTAGGATTGAAAGGCAGGGAGTCGCAGTATTGCACAATTATTCTGATCTTTTTTTTTCCTGAAATGTTAATTTGAAGTGCAAGAGAGTAGCTCATCAAGGAATGATGGAATTTATTCCCATGATAACTGCGTTATTGCTTGCACTGTAATAAGACCTTGGCTTAATTATGTATACGACCTGGGAGGTGGAAGTGGGATGAAATCTTACAAAGAAATAACTGAATAACAAGAGGGAGTCTTGCATATATAACTACTATCATAAATACAGCATTCTGCAAAGAGAGCATTTCTTTTTGACATTGGAGTAACCTCTAGTCTATTCTAACCACCCCTGATGGGCTCGTCCTCATCCTTCCACTTTGATGTCATTGACAGTAACTTTATTATTGAACATCTGTGTCTGTTCGTGACAGTGTGTCCTCACCTTCCCCTTGCTGATGATGAAGAAGGTGTCACCTCGAGCCCCCTGGCGGATGATGTATTCTCCGTCCCCGTAGTGGGTCTGTGAGGGAAAGACGAGAAGGTGTCACTCACTCTGTCACCAAATGTCCCCCTTTGTGGTATGAAACCTTGACTTGGTCATAGA
>NC_139670.1:16138325-16185825 GCF_951799395.1 Argentina silus | reverse complement strand
TACCGAAAAATGTCACACTTGCTGCAATGTTAGTCGCATTGGATAAAATCGCCAGCTAAACGGCATATATTATTTATTAGATTATCCATGACTAACAGGGAAAAGAATAATTCCAGGTATGGAATTACAGCTGAACTAACAGCAACATACCATCATGCCTGTTTTCTTCCTCATCTACAGTACCAGGTTTTTCTGAAGTGAGAGAGAGTTGATCTATCATATAAGCCCTCTAGATTAAGGTTCACATGTGGGTGACATTCTGTCCTTATTTCTCATTTAAACACAGGACAGCGCTGGTCGTGAGAAGGTTTGGCCCAAAAGAAGTTGCCAATCACACTTAGCCTTCCAGGAAGCTGAGGGGGGGCTTCCTAGGCAGAGGTAGATATGTTTACATACCTCTGGCATGCTCTGTCCTTCATGAAAGAGAACTCATTCACACACACATACACACACACACACACACACACACACACACACACACACACACACACACACACACACACACCAGCGCACACAAACACATACATATGTACAGAGACACGTGTGTATGCACAGACACACACAGATACACAGACACACACACACCAGTGCACACAAACGCACGCCCACACACACACACACACGCACACACACACACACACACACACACACAGACACACACACACCAACATCAGCAACATCCACATGCCTCAATTATTTCTTGCTACCATGGGAACAGACCACTTCTTCATGTGTTTGATACATAGTATCTAGCAGAAGCAGTGGTGTTCAATTTCCATTACATTTCTAAAATATGTCGGTGGATATTGAATGCTTACTGTAGAAGATACTTAGAGCCTCATAGATATCCTCATTGCAAGCTTAGATTGATTTCCTTTTGACACAAAACACATCACTATGAGACTATTCCAGGAAGTAAATCTGAGCTCACAACTAGGAGATCTTATGTTTGTACGCACAAAGTCATTATATTTTGGGACTATATCAATGGTGGGCTGATGAAAAATATACCAAAACATTATTGCCGCTTCAAATAACTGCCTGCATCGGCTCTTCTGCAGAGGAAGGAAGTCAAACGTATCGATTCCCGTGATGAAGACGAGGCTACATCCCCGTGTCCCCCACCGAACTTGCCAATGCACAGCAAGGCGTCTTATATTACCACTAAAAGCTGACTTCACCCAATCAATGTCTTCCCTTCCTGACCGTGACATCATCATCATCATCATCATCATCAGACCTTCCAGTAAAGAGAGGGGCCCTCTGGGAGAGCCATGCTCTTAGTAATGTTCACGTCCTCCTATCTTTCATTTACCATTTTAACCCTTACTTTACCAGGTAAATTGACCGAGAACATAATCTCTTTTGCAGCAATGACCCTGGGAAGAGTTGCATGGGAGAGAGACTGGAAAGTGAAGTGGAACCAATAAGAGAGCTTCGGCAAAAGTACCAGGTGTTGGGGATTTAGGGGTATTTCATCATCATCCTGTCTTTGACTGGGCAGGTTGCATCCATAGACATCATTGGTTGCATCACTGTGTTCATCACAATTTGCTGAACCACTGCTTCATGGACTATATGCCATAATCTACTGTATCTGTGTGTCTATGTCTTATATACACCTAGGGGGAAATCGACTGATCCGACAGGGATGTAAATGTTTATTTCCTTGCAAGCAGAAAAGCCATTGGTAAACATATGCTGTGTGAGTGTGAAATCAATATATTCAGGCTCAGTCAGTTGTTAGAAAGGATTAGATTAGAGACTGTGCCACATACATACAGAAGAATCAGGACAAGGACAACCCATTCCAAACACAGTTCAAAGACCATCAATTACCTCCTGTGTTTTTTTCTTCTCATTTCGGTATTTCCCAGTGGAGCAACTTAAATGGATTTAGTGAAAACGACCTGAAGTGAACAATCATCTGATGGTCCTTTGAGCACGCATTTAGCAAATGTCTTTGTCAAAGCATGCTCCCTTCCTGACATGAGGGATGGTGAAAGGAAAAGGTAGAGAGGGAAGGTGATTCAGTGGCTGTCAATCAAATCACAGAGAGTCATAGAGAGAGAGAGAGAGAGAGAGAGAGAGAGAGAGAGACTCAGAGAGAGAGAGAGAGAGAGAGAGGAGCCCACCTTTTTAGAAACTCCATGTATTCGGCATGCTTGATCAGGCCCGTTCTCATCATAATGGTCTGGAAACACTGCCGGTCGATGGCCCATAACTTCACATTAGTCAGAGCTGAGGAAAAGATAACAGCATTATTAGATAAAGAAAACAACGTCTAACAAGATAAAATACCTGTAACGGGATGTCACACACACAACAGCAACAGACATTTTAAAAAAAAGTATACGGTTACTTGTTTATATTCTAAAATCTAAATGTTATTAAAATCCTTCTTAGTTACCCTATAGGCTATATCATCTAAACAAGGTCATACTGTACACAGTATCCATGGCAACTCCCACTGCTGTGCCCAAAAGCCATTTGGAACCCGAGCCATAATCAATCATGCCACAGAAGCCACTGATGTCTGCCCATGATTACAAATGTACCCTGGCCCTCTCCGTGACTAAGTAAAGCCCTGTGACTCAGCACATTTGAAACACATATCCTTGTCATAGGGGTCACCCCAAATCCTTGTCACGACGTAGCCTTTACAGAGTGCAAAGAGATCCACGCACCCCAAGCGCCCGCTGTGGGTCCGGTTTGCGTCAGCGAGTTCAAATTGATTTCCCTGAATGGATCATTATCTATGGTATTAGGATTAAGGGGACGACAGGGGCCACGCCATAGCTGTCAGTGCTCATCATTATTCATTATTCAATACTGAGGGAAAGGGGATTTTCGATGCACTCTGGGAAATATCCCCGGTCAGAATTATAAATGACGACATCAGAACCCTCCTATTGAGACCTCGCAGTGAGACACAGTGGCGAGAGAATTAGCATGACGCCCCGTCAGAATTATTGCGTCATTTACGGTTCATCAAGCAAGGCGGCTGGCTTAATAGCCTCAGCATCTATGTTCATCATTCATATTTACTGTTCAGTGGCTGCTTCATAACACCACATCCTTATGTGAGTGTTCTTTTGAAATAAAGCGAGTGTCCATGTTCCTGCTTAAACAGATATATTGTACATATCCCCAAGTGTTTATGAGAGCATGTTTAGTTCATTTTCCTTCAGCAGCATTCTTCCTTCATTAAATCCATATATCAGGTCGGATAACCCACAGGGGGATACTTTCTGTACCTCACTTAGGATGACACAGTGCTTTGATGTCCTAGTTAAGATTAGTGCCACAGACTTTCACCGTGTGAGACCTGTTTGAAGATGATGATAGTTTGCACTTTAAAGGTCCAGTATGTAACATTCATGCTTTCTAAAAGCTTCTGAATGGTTGTTTAATCAGTAGAGATCAGGGAATGAGATCCCTTGAAAAGAAATATTTCATTTATGAATGCTGTTCGGGTCCGGAAAAAGCACTTTCTAAAATGGAGTGTCCTACCCGACACCCCATTTGCATATAAACATGTTGTTACTGCCAGGGGTGTTCTAGGGGAGTGGACTCTTTCTGTCTCTGGAGGCTGCCTCTTCTAATCAGCGGGCATGCAGTAACACGACAGCTAACATCCAACACTGCAAGTCCATTTCAGGGGGGTTATATTATTATTAGGGAGGATGTTGTTGTTTGGAAATTCAAACCGAATTTCACCGCGATGGCCAGAGGTGGCAGATTTCCAACAATCTTATGCCCTGCTCCTTTAATATCAGTTACATCTACATTTTAATATTGCAATGTAATCTAGTGTTACCCTGAGGCCCTATTCGGATGTAGTGATTACCCTGGAACATCTGTTTTTTCAGAGGATGATTCACATTAGATTTTCCCCAACGAACCGCTGTAATCCGCCAAAATGACTGACATGGCCAATTCGCACAGGACTAAAATGATGGAGATGCTCTGGTAATGGTTATATTACTCTGCCTCCCTTTGTAAAACTAATCCCATCTGAATAGGGCTTTAGGGAACAATAGGGCCATGTGCATACCATGAGATTATGATTGATTGATTGATTGATTGATTGATTGATTGATCCATCCATCCATCCATGACGGGCGAGGTTCGAACCCGGGTCTCCCACGTGGAAGACACAAGCGTCAATATTAGGACATCCTTGTGATACGAAGAAGGAAAAGAAGTCCTGTTCGGCTTAATGTCCCCCATGCAACCCTTCTATTATAATGGCAGATGGTGGATGTCTGACAGAGAGGATAGCCAGGAAACATTTATGTCCCTTACACAACAGTTAGATCTGGCAAGTCTGTTCAGCATAACCTGATGGTTTGGCACAACAACTTGGTTTGGCCCAACTAGGTTAAAAGATGCATTCCAGACAAATAAGGAAAAACAAACCTCTTTAGTGTTCTATTAAGTGATCGCTGTGCGCAATGTAAGAAGAATGTATCCGTTCCCAGGCTTATCTCCCAAAATGCACTTCAGTTAATAAAGATTTGATGATTTTGCTGTGCTTACTTCAGCATGATTCATGATATGTGAACTGCACCAGTGCAGTGAACCCATTTCATGGTTACAATGTTTCAAGTTTTAAGTTGTAGGTGCATCAGTGATTCTCTTGTGAAACTGAACTGCAATTCCTATTGCTAGCAAGCTGACTTAACTTTTCATCTGGATTGTTGCTGGCAAGCTGTATAATCCTCAAAACAAGTGAAGCAGCCAAACTGACACATATCCAGCAATTAGTACTGGCACTCACGTTACAAACTAAGCTAGCTGGTTAGATTTTGTTGCCATGCCAATCATATTTGGCCAAGCATTTCCTAACTAGTAACGAACCTGCATCCCTAACGACAGTGACAGTGATAACTATTAATTCTGCTTTAATTAGATTATTAATTGTGAATTATTATGAATCAGTCAATAAAAGGTGGAATGTCAATATCAGTACTGAGCCGATGCCACTTTTGATGTTTCGCATGAATCAATAGAAAGACACACATTGTTTGGACTATTGAGAGATATGCCATAAGCAGCTTTGCCCTTCATGATTATCAAATGGAAGGATAGATATTTTTTTACTAAAAATAGATTAGTATTGCAGCGCAACCCTACAAAAGGTTTTCCATAGGGAACTGAGAGAAATCCAAATGCCACCAATTTGGATCAAACTATTTGTTTTGGCTGCAGCCGTTTTTTAGCAGTCACTTAAATGAAGCTTCATCTGCTGTTAAAGCCTCGTAGCTCTGAGGTGTGGCTGCCTGACAAAGACTATTAAAGTGTCCAATCAACAAGCACCAAATAGCACAGAGGCCCAACTAAATCATCAAAAAAAGAAGCACTTGAAGCACAATGGGGCGACAATTGAAACAAAACTACAGCCTCTGCTGTGCCAGACTGACCTTGCTCTGCCAGGCCTGTGTATCATCTTGGGAGGGGAGATGGCAAATTCAAGGTCTTAACAAGAATCAATTTGTCAAGATCACAACAGAGCATTTTCATCTGAAGAATGTAAGTAAAGCAATTCATTAAACTTGACAAAGGAATTTCTGGCAATCCACTCTCACTCTCTCTTGTGTATGAATAAAATAATTATATTCAGCGGCACACACACACACAACAGGTTGCCTTCTCTTAATCTCTGCAAGGTCTCTGTCAGGAGCTAATTTCCCCAGCCCACCTGCCACAGAGGAATGCACTCTAGACACATCAACATGCTGCTTGGCAAAGGTGTCATCAGTGATTCACCTCCCACTGTAATTAGATGAGAAACATGGCAAATTGCTTACACTGTGCAGTAGTAAAACCAACCCAAAGTGTTGATAGACACAGACCATTATGAATTATCATCCGAAAAAATGTGCTAATGGACAATAATAACTATGATGTCAGGGCCTGGAGAGTGCTCTGTCAATGTGTGTTTGAATTAAAAAGTGCTCTTCAAACACGTGTTTGAATTGGAAAATTAGAGTGTTGTTTGGAGTTCTACTGATAAGGAAGGTAAGGAAGCCAAGTCTCTTCAGCTGAGGTGATATTGAATGGATCACCCTTTTACAGTCCTACAGTGTCTGCTGTAATGTCTCCCTCCCACACACTTCTCTCCTATCCAGCTTTCAGCGAGAGAACATTCATTGTGAGAGGGTTTCATTGACGACCGTCCCTGGCAATCAGTAGGTAATTGACTTCACCCCTCTGCTTTTACTCGTTTTATATGTATTATCCGAACTGCTTAGAAAAAGGATACAAATAGCAAAGGCACTTAATAACAAAACTAGCTTTAGGAAACTTCAGGAAAAATGTCAAACAACCTCAAACTCACCGCCAAATAATCTAAAACCAAAACGGGGCATTAGTGACTTCATTCTGAATTATAGAATTAAGATAAGATGGAAACAAAAAGAAAGTTAATAACATCTGCCAATACATTAAAGTAAAAATTGGCATTATAAAGCTAAACTGCAGTACAGTCCTGAACAGAATAGCTAGGCTCAGCACGACTATCTGCTTGATGGGGTCAAACCCCATCTGAAGTGGCATTCCTCGCACCGCAGAACGAACTGCGAAACCAATTATACCTCCAGCATAGCTTAGGAGCCTGCTGATAACACACACACAAGGTCTCTCAACCACCGTTATTGATTCTGCCAGTGGGACCATCTGGGAATGTTCCAGATAGAAATGGCACGAATAGAGCTGACACGACTCCTTACTGTACATGTCAGTTCTATACAGCGAGTCTGTTCTATACAGCGTATTTCTAACTGAACACTCCAGAACATTGTGTGGCGAATTAACACATGCTCTCTTCTAGGGTCTAAGACAACCCCATAACATAATGTCGTTATGCCCATACTGAACACAGCTCTGTGTCTCCAGCATGTCATACTCCATGAGAATGTTGCTTTGGGGGGGGGGGGGGGGGGTTATGACAATCGTCTGGGGTGTACACTCTCAAACAGTGGCTGCAGCCAGAGAGGAAATGTTTGGAAAGTTTTCCATGCCTGGTCCTAGTCCTGAGAGGACTTGCTCTCAGAGGGGGTAAAAATATATATTTTCAGTAATAAACAGTAATAAAAGAATGGATGTGTGAAATGTCAAGAGAAATGGCTTCTCAGAGAAGACCCTGGGGAGTGCTTATGAACCATAGTATGCCCTGATGTCTGTTCCAAATCACAGAGAGGGTTTGACTGGGTTTGAACATGGACCATCTGTGCACCATAAGCCTGTGTTAGCCTGTTGAGCTAAAGCCTAGGAGGAGCCTCAGAGTACACTCTTAGAAAACAAGGTGCTAAGTAGGACCATATAGAGTTCTTCAGTTTGTCCCCATAGGCGAAGGGTTTTTCTTCTTTCTCTCTTTTTTTGTTCTCGCCCATGTAATTTATATTAACTTAGGTTGTCTTCTTCACAGAACCCAAAAGAGTTCTTTAAAGGTTGCCCCTAGAGGGACAAAACCCAAGTGTCTTGATTGGCAATACGCTGGTAAAGTGATTGCATCATAATTGAAGAATACCATGACAACAACGCTGCCTGGGGACAAACATAGCAAGTTTGTTTGGGAAGTTCCATAGGAGACTTGAAAAAATAGCTATTTTAGGTATTTGTTTGCTTTTATTTGATATTTGAGACATGTGTACCGGTACAAGTAACGTGGCTAATGTGACCACTCGCTAATCGATTGAAAATGAATATTTTAACCTGTGCAGTTTTTCACACTGTCTCCATTTCTGGGATAATAGGGAAAGTGAAATAATGAACACTAGTAAATTTTATTACAATGGGATCAAGTTTGACAGCCAAATATCACCATTTTCATGTCAGTTTTGCAGCATTGAACATTTGTTTGGGTGTCTCCAGTGATGTTCCACTTTACCAACGTATTATAATTTTTAGGTGGAAGGCACATGAAGAACACTTCATGCCAATGGCTGCCAGTCCAACAGATGTAATACAGTTACAATCAAACAAGAACCAACATCAAAGGTACATTAATTTGTGCAACAAAATAATAATGTAATAAAAAGAACAGAAATGCAAAATTCCCCAAGGGAAGGGAGCATATTTACTAGGGAATTGTGGATATTTTCTGTTGTTTGTGGTACATTATGTCCCTAACGGATGTACCTGTGATGAGGGTTCTTATTTGATTCGAACTGTATTATATGTGCACTAATGTTCATGTGTTTTGTTGGGGTGGTAAAAGGGTAATTCAGATGAAGAATGTAGAACTCTTTCATTTTATTAAGAAGCCACAAAGAACCAACCTATTCCAAAAAAGGTTCTTAGGGTGAAAAGGGTCCGAGGTAGAACCCTTTTCCATACAAAGATCCCTTGAAGAACCCCTTTTTCGACATGTAGGCTATCAAATGCTTTGTTGACTGGTTCAATGTTAAGAGAGGGACCAGAAAGGTTCCAGGGATTAAACTCATACCTGCAATACAAGTTTTAACCTTTCAGACTAAATGTTTATCTTTCTACAGCATATTGAATATTTAGAATTGGATGATTAAATCATATTTGTGGACCAGCAGTAATTCAATTAACATTCAGCATACGGTATTCCTCAAGGGGAGTGATCATTGGCAGTGCAGGAGTAAACAAATAATGTCTCCTGCAAGTTATGTGCTCAAATCTCTATCCATCTGATGATCAGTTATCTGAACCCTGGGTGGGTGCCGTCGTGTTTTCACACACAGACTAGACGAACATCAGAGCTAATTTCTAACTCTCTTCAGAGTTACGTTGACAGGTTATACAATGAGAAACATGTCTGCCACGACAATAATGCTCTTGGCACAGAGTCACGGCAGAACAGCTCTTTGCTCATCAATTATCTCCAGGTTGATGAATATTCAACAATGATCATAAAAGGGCTGGGGTTGACTTACATCTTTTGACAGTAGTACCTTCCCCTCAAAAGTCAAAGGAGACAACAGGGAATGGAGAGAGAGAGAGCAAGAGTGAGAGAGAGAGAGAGAGAGAGAGAGAGAGAGAGAGAGAGAGAAAAAGAAACAGGGAGAGGGAGAGACAACAGAGAGTGATCATCAGTCAAGTTAAATCAGGTCTGATCCCATTGTTGATTGTCCCTGTTCTAATGTTATTCATGGCTGAGTAGAAGAAATTACAGCCAGACCCCTGGAAGCAAGATTGCCTCTCTGTCTTCCTTATTAAACGGGACGTCAATTAAAGGATGAGAACTTCTCTACCTGCAGATGCTATTAACTATGCTGCGCTTGTCACAACATGTCGCTCATACCTGAGGTTGACCAATCAAATCCTAGTGGTAATTGACCTCTAGGTCCATACCTGACTAAATCCTTAATCAATAGACACTTTGAAAACAAAAGCCTATGATGAGGACACAAAAATGACATAATCTGATACACAAACATACAGTATACAGTACCTTAAACTGTACTATACCTGTAGCCTATTTCGTTGATATCTAAAGACACCATGTTTAGTTTAGTTTGAGTAAAACTTTTTCCAGAAGCAGTCTCATACCGACATGAAGAGTCACGGCAGAACAGCTCTTCGCTCTCCACTGATCCAGGTTGATGAATATTCAACAGTGATCATAAAAGGGCTACGGTAGTCTTACATCTTATGACAATAGTACCTTCACTTCAAAGGTTACCTCGTATCTAACAGGGATATGTGTGTATCTAACATGGATATGTGTGTATCTGACAGTCAGAGGGGTAGGTGGTGAGTGCAAATGATGTCAAGGTGAGAGAGAATTGCTACACTGACATGTGGACTCCTACACTGTATGGTAACTCTCACAGAGATACCATCGGCACGTAATCCCTGTCTCGTCACTGTCATCTCTCACAGTGACTTCGTAGTCCACAGCAAGGCTGAGATACTGTAGACAGATAGACAGATAGAGAGAGAGAGAGAGAGAGAGAGAGAGAGAGAGAGAGAGACAGACAGACAGACAGACAGATCAATAACTGTAAAAAAAAACATTGAAGACATTGACACCTTGACACATTGAAGTTCATTTCAATAGTAGTAGCTTGTGTCTAATCTGCCAACGAAATGCGTACTTCCTTGTCGCCATTTTGGTCTGTCCACCCACAGATGTGCTCAGTATTTGCTCACGCGAGAAGAGCACATGAGGCAGCCAGGTCCTTGCCAATCAAGCATGCACACTGGGTTACCAAGAAGAGAAGTACACGGGAATGTACCTAGCAACCATTGCCAGGAACAGGGAAATACAGACACAGCACATTCAGCTGATGAAACAATACCCACTATATAAGTTGGATTTTCTTTAACCAAGGCTAAAGCACATCAACCGCAGTTACCTTAACGGGAAGCATACATCATAATTATTTATTTTGTTCTGACGTTTAATCATTCCCCTTTTAGGAAACCCATAGAGTATTTTATTCTCATTCTGTGCTAATCCTTTTTATTATTATTATTTATGACAAGCTCATGATCTGCCTACCTGTTTAAAATATACCAAGCGGTTAGTTTCAATATGGCTACGATATTTCATGTTATTCCATCATAACCAGCACCTTCAATGTCAATCTCATCTAGCCTACTACATCTACATACTACATCTACATACTACATCTACATACTACATCTACATACTACATACTACATACTACATACTACATCTACATACTACATCTACATACTACATCTACATACTACATCTACATACTACATCTAGCCTACTACATCTACATACTACATCTACATACTACATCTACATACTACATACTACATACTACATCTACATACTACATACTACATACTACATCTACATACTACATCTACATACTACATCTAGCCTACTACATCTACATACTACATCTACATACTACATCTACATACTACATACTACATACTACATCTACATACTACATCTACATACTACATCTACATACTACATCTTTATTCTCAACATAGCCTAAAACTATAGGAGTTAGGTAATGTGAGAAACTCCAGTACTGCATTCGAAGTTGACTCAAATTGTAATGATTAGAGAAATTAATTAACACTGGTTGATCCAGAGCATATAGGTTGAGATATGCAAGAGAACGGTAAAAGTTGCATTACACTTATAGAATGCGTTACTTTCAGCCACAATGTGCACAGTGATAATCCACTTGACATAATTATCCGAAGTAAATTAGCATCCCACAGAAAACATGGTTCAAATATCACACATTTTTAAATAGCCAAATAGGACGTTAATATCTTCCATCACAAGCCACGATTGACAAGATTGTTGATCTCCGCTCATGATAGCGTCCCTCAAACGTTAATTGCCCAGTTAACACACGTTTCCAAGTAGGCTCAAGTAATAGCCTACTTTTGCTAGAGAATGCCTAGTTATTAATCGACTCCTGTAGCCTAATGATTTGATATTTATTTGATAAAACAACAGCTATAGACCTATATGTGTGCTTTCGTTTGATCCTCAATCACGACAGGTTACATAAATAGTATGGAAGCTTTGCCTATACCCATATTTTCAGCCTACTGAACAGTAGTGTCTCATCGATCGCAAGAGGACAGTAAAAGTTGGGCTACATTGTAGAAAGTTGCATGAATATCATATGAAGCCTTATACCCTATCTTCAGCTGTGTACAGGTGATAATCCATTATCATCATGCTGAAGTAATCGATTTATCCAATTAATGGTCCAAATATCCTTGATTTTGCCAATGGCCTCAAGGCCTTAAATACTATAGCTTCCATCAGCCATCGATTGATCGGATCATCGATTATTAGGGTTAGGGTCAATTAGGGTCTCTAACGTCTCTAAGTTCTAAACCTGGTTATGAATCTTATAATATATATGTATATATATATATATATATATATATATATATATATATATATATATATAAGTTCTAAACCTGGTTATGAATCTTATTATATATATATATATATATATATATATTATAAGATTCATAACCAGGTTTAGAACTTAGAGATATATAATTATAATATCTTATAATATATAATTCTATTCTGAAGCTATCCTACGCCTGTCATGAGAAATATTTCATTTTCTATTATAGTTTTACATCATCATGACATTACAATCATTCCTTCATCACTGCAGAATATGCATTAGGCTACATCACCATCTGGCATGATCCTGGAGCAGCAAGTCAGAACCCTTGTTGAGAACATACAAAATAATGAGGCCACGTGTCGTGGCCTATACTGCACAGAGAATCTAATATAATACAAGGTGCAGCTGTTTATCAGTTTCTCACGCTGCCCACATCTTCTCTGCGCCTGCCTCCAGCTGGCTGCCCCGCTTCACAGAGGTAAGACTAGTCCGATCTGGGCTATAAAAAATATGACGATGGTCAAGGCAGGAATTTGTATATTTGAAAGTAATTGTAGAACATGAAAGTCATGCCGAAATCAACTCCATTTGACCAAGAATAATACAGACTCTGCCATTGGAATTACATTGGCAATTGTCTTTTCGGGCAGGACTACAAGTGTGAACTACAACGGTACCATGAGTAGCCACTAGGCTTTTCACCAGACGGCCGATTGATCCCCTGAGACAAATGGATAGACACATGAAGGGACGAACAGACAGTAGGGACCTAAATTAGCATATGCTCTAGGAGGATAAAAATGCAACTTGTCTGAAAGTCTGATTTCATTGTAAAGGCAGTCCAAGAAATGACTGCCAACACTGAAGAGAAAACTCACAGTAGCAAAAAGGTAATGGCCTTCACCACAGGCCTGAGTGTACACATCAGCACGGAGCAGATGCTTCACTTTAGTCGTACAATAATATCCTATATGTCCTCAAAAGAGTTTCCACTGAATAGAGCAGCAACAGCAGCTCAAAGTGGCTGTTTGGCTTCCACCAGTTTCTAATGGAATGCTATTTTTCAATTAAAAGTGAATACCTGACCAACATAGTCAGCAGCACAGATTAAGGCTATCACTTGACACCAGACTGTGGCAAGCAGAGAGAGTGCACGACTCTGTTCCATTGAAGTGAGCAAAGGACTATATTCAATTCAGAGGGAATAACTCCTCTCTCTCAAGACAAATACTGCTCATGCCAATGTCTACGTGAGTGACATTTTTCTCTGAGCACAAATAAATAGGTTGCGGCTTGGTAGAAACATCTTTATTCAGTTTTTCTCCTTTTTAGCCTCAAAAAGACAAAATACAAAACAATTATCTCCCCTGGGCACATGGAATTAAACTGTGATGAAACAGAAAAACAATGTAGTTATGTGGTAACCATGGGTACTCTCTTATGCAAAGAAACCAAACCGTTGTCAACTACCTGGTCCCAATTTTCACATTATTGGTGTAATAAGCAGCAGGTGAAAATAAAGGATAACCCACAGGGACATAGAATTGTAGGCTGAGGAATGGGTTAACTGTTAGGCACATGTTGCAGGGTTGTTTTATGGTATCAATGGAATTCCTGAACAAAGGGACATGGAGGTAGGAGTGCATGAGACATTGGAAGGCTTTGTCACAGCTGAATGAATCCAAGGTCGTCAGGGAGGAGAAAGGCCCAGGATTCCAATGGATTGTCAATGGAAAGTATAGTCAATACTATAAGTCTACCCCAATTGACCTGCACTGAACATCGTACAGTACATTTATTTGTTCATGAATAAGACATTGAGAAGCTTTTGGAGAATGTGTTGTGACAGATGTCAGGGTGAGATGGATACTTTTCTTATATACACGGTCAGGGTTGAAGGCTGTTGAAAAGGTCAATGACAAGCCAAGAAACACACTCATTGTACTAAGCAACAAAAGCCCCTTCAAAAACAGGGGTACCTTTTTCTTCCAATCCCCAAGGCCTGCATGCCCTTCATCTGTTAGGAAAGTCAAACAGATTCTCTTATCTGAGTCCTGTGCTCTTAATTCCTTAAAAGACATTGAATCTGCGTCGGCCAACAACATACTGCAAGAAAATGTCTTGGCAATGACTTTCCTTGGCTTGAAGGAGTCTATGAGCCATGCTTCTATGCCAGGAGAACGCGAAAATGTGAAATCGTTACTCGTAAGGGTGACTGAGTTCATGAAAAATAAAAATCCAGCTAGATGAATATTGTTACTAAGGGCAACCCTTTCACACATATTCCCTCATTTGAGCACCATGCCTATCTCTCTCTCTACCTACACTCACCTCTCAAGCACACTCACACTCAGACACACACACGCACGCACACACACACACTCACCTCTCAAGCACACTCACACTCAGACACACACACACACACACACACGCACACACACACACACACACTCACACACTCACGCACACACACATGCACACGCACACGCACACGCACACGCACACGCACACACCCAAAGCATCTATCTAAGCCCAAGCTGAGACCAGACATGTGACTCCAACCCCAATTAGGGCCTGTCAGTCTTCACTGACGGAAGCATGGGCTCGGCAGGTTTACCTCCCGTTGGTGACTGAGGGGTACCTGAGAGGATGTAGCAGCATTTGTGTGTGGTTATTTATAGTCGCAGGGGCTCCTGCATGCAGAGATGAAGCTATAATGTAATTGTGAAAGCATCAAGTGTAGAGAGCTGACAGCCCTGCTCTATGTGTGAGAAAACTATAATCTGTTCTTAGTTATAACAGAGTTATTTCTGATCAATTGCACATGGACTGGTTATTACTCCTGACAGGCTATGATCCATCCGCACTTTGTAAAAAAAAAAAGTCATCATCCATATTTATAATACGTTTTCATAAGGGGAAACTGCCGACAGTGGAGGACTCCTACTAAGCTTTGTCATTCAGTAAAGGCCCAGGAAGGAAAATATTCAAATGATTTCCAATATTTTGTGGTAACAAACAACACCCACAAGGATAGTTGGCCAAACAAGCAAAGTGACTGTTGCTTTTTCGATACATTTGCAGTGTTTTTACAGCTTCTAATTGATCCGCTGAGCATATTCAGATGTAACATTCAATTTATATTCAGTAAATTGTGCTGTCGCTAGGCTGTGGCTAACTTATCCATCTAGGCCACACATATTTACATATAAAGGATGATAGTCTGCAGATTACAAACATAACAATGACTTGTATATTCACCACACAAGCAATTGGTGTGATTTTTATTTTATGTATCTGCTATACTGCAACATTGAGGCTGGATTAAAGTAAAGATTTATACTTTGTAAGAAGTCAACGTTCCACAGCATGAACACAAGCAGACCAGATGAAGATGGGAGCAGAAGAACAATATCCAGAGATTTTATTTTTTTAATTGCCGTGCGTTCTGGGGATCAAAAGCACTCCGTTACCAGGAAACCCTGAAAATGCACTGGAGGATATTAAAAGCTATAAACCCCTCTCTGCTCACCCTGAGCCGTTTCTATCTGATTTCATCACACAGAGCTCCTCCAAAACCATATCTTTACGACGATTAAATATTCACCACCATTCCCTCGCCTCACTTGAATAAACAGTTGAGAAGGCTCTTCTTCTATAGGGGAAAGGGTTAATACATCCATATTCATAAGTGAAGTATGTCCCCCATCGCCACCTTGGTAAATATGTCACAGCTCTCCCTCTCACCCGAAGCTGTCAAGAGAAACAGCCTAGGCTCACCACAACACCTGTGTCCTGGAGAGAAGCCTGAGTAACAAGCAACCACTGACGATCCATTAGATGAGGAAAGGGACTTCACTTATCCATGGTTATGGGTATGGGTGGGGGAGGGGGGGGACTGTAGGGAGGGGAGAAGCTATCACTCACTCACTCACTCACTCACTCACAAAATGTGTCTCCAAATGTCCCCAGAGACCTGTGTGTGTGTGTGTGTGTGTGTGTGTGTGTGTGTGTGTGTGTGTGTGTGTGTGTGTGTGTGTGTTGGGGGGGGGGGGTTTAGCCGTGTTCTATCTCCTGCTTGTCAAAGGGTACCCTTTCATCCTTCGTACTAGCCACATCCCGGGTGTCACCATGGCAACTAATTTAAGAAAGAGTGTGTAACATCTCATCCTGTTCCTTAGTTTATGTTTGTCTTTGTTTCGTGTTATTCATTTATTGTTCCCTGTTTATTTTTGTGTTACTCACCTTGTCTCTCATTTCAGACACTTCGCTACCTGCCCTTGTGTGTTTCCCGCCTGTGTGATTGTCTACCCCGCCATGATTGGTTTCACCTGTTTTTTGATCTACGATTTTCGCTTCGATTTACGTTTTCTGACTTTGCCTTTTTGCCTACACCTTACTGGAATATCTGCATACTCTTTGACTGCCAACCTGTGTACCATAGCCTGCTTTGCCTACCCCTTAACAGATTATCTGCCTACTCATTGACTGCCTACCTTTGTACCAAACCCTGCGTTTTGGAATTAAAGACAATTCTTTTGGATTTAAGTTTTTGTCTCCGAGTCGTGCAGTTGAGTCCTCTGTCTGCATACTACAGTCATTACAGAGTGTTTGTTTTTGTTCAACCCTTTTTGCTTCTTGCTATGAAGGAAATAGTACTGACTTGACTGATTGTGAATCTGAGTCTGTCATTAAGTCCACAAATCAGATTTTTTTTATACAGCAATGTCGATCAAAAGAACCAGTGTGCATGTAAAAGAGTACAGAGAAGAAGCAAGATGAAAGGGTACAGGGAGACTCAACTAAGCGCATGAAAAACCGTCTACTGAACATTGATGAGTGAACATTGTGAGCTAATCCTTGAGCCTTCATGGTGACATGGTACCCAGTATTGAAGTTAGAAACAGAAGGACAGTCTTCTGCATTTACATATATCTGCAGTAAGCAGAGTACTATTGGTTACTAGAGTATAGTACTCTGTGATGGCATTCTATGTACTACAATTAGCCCGTCCTCTGGTTTCCCCCATGATCAGCCTCTCCTGATTGTATCAGTATTGCCGAGTTGAGCAGCAGCAGTATTTTCCAACACATTCCACCATCTCACACCGAGTGAGAAAACAAACTATCAGCGGAGAAAACAAATGGAAATGTAATCCCAGATGTGACCTCTGACACTGGGTGTAGGCGGTGGTATGTGCTGTTGTGGTCCCTTGAGGGACACAGGAATGTACGGATCCTCTACACCAGTGGAGGCTGGCGGAGGTAGAAATCGGTGGACGGGCTCATTGTAATGAATGGTGTTTGATACCATTCCTTATTCCATTCCATGCATTACAATAATCCTGTCCTCCGATTTCTACCTCCTCCAGTGCTTGCTCTACACATACATTTCACTGAAAAATAAATATATCAAACAGACCGACTATAAGGTCAGATAGAGGTCACCTCTAATGGCCTCCATCTGGGAGGCCATATTGTTGTATGGATTGGTTGGATGGTAGGTAGCTGAAGGCATGACTCACAGCGGAAGTGTTGACCTCTGCTCCGACTCGGCATATCGGCATCTCGTGAAGGGTCCGTGATCCATAGTCCATTTACTTTGTCCATGCTATTGTTCATTTCAGGATGTTTACAGATGAATCAGACCTTGTTCGATCTGTTCTCGCCACTCTGTACTGTAGACAACAGTTGGTAAGACTCCAATTTAATCCAATTAGAAATTCTACATAATTTCTTATAAGGGCATCAAACTAATCAAGCAGACGATGATGATGACTTGATTGCGCATTTGAGCAGCTGGAGGCCATCTCGGAGTCAAACACACTCATAGGCAAGCAGGCTCTCTCCAAATGTTTTATCTGATGTTGTGTGAGCATTGTTTTGAATTTCAGTCATGGTTTTGAGTCATCCTACTTTGAGTTTGACAATGAAGTAAAAAAAAAAAAGGTGTGTTTTCCTTTCATTAATCATGGAAGCAAGCACATATAACCACACACACAGACACATACCTGTATGTAAATAAAGACATGAATTATAATCAACTCTCTAATCCTCCACACTTGACCAGGTTGCAGTACCTGCCTGAGATCGTCAGTGCAGAGATCAAGTAAATGACATTGCCAATATGTATGTTTGCACTGCAACCTCAGCGCGCTTGTTCAGACCACTGACCTCTGAAATAGGCTGGCACACTCATGACTAATATTGTTTTTATCTTCTGGAAAAAACAAAACTTTAGTTTTTCTTTATTGGACTATTTTCCACCCATAATATAATGTTTTCAGGCAGTGTTTAAAATGTGTCTGGATGCAAAAAGGTTAACATTTCTATAACATAATCCTATCCATCCAGTTTCCCTAAGGTCCTCCCTCAGATGAACCAGACCAGAGCTGTACTGGGAGCTCATGAACATTTACATTACATTTTATATTTTTGTAATTTAACAGACGCCTTTATCGAAAGCGACTTACAACAAATACATTTGTCTAAGTAAGTGAATCATCTATCCATCAGTCATCATAAGAAAAAGTAATCTATGCTAGGACCAGGGGCCATTGGCAGTCACAATGCTAGAAGAAGGAAGAATTATTATTATTATTATATTTTTTATTAATTAATTTACAGTAGAGAAACTGTACAGGGGGGTAGTGGGGATGAAGAGGTCTTCATCCCCACTAGACAGCCACACTGGACAGCCCTTTAAAAAGACACAGCACAGACAGGATGAACATAGGCCTAGGGAAGGCCATGATATTTAACAAAATGAACTTTCCACCTGTGTACTGTCTACATCAAGGCAAGTATATATATATATATTGAAATACAGAAATACTTCATGTACATAAGTATTCACACCCTTTGCTATGAGACTCTTAAAATGAGCTAAAATGCAAAAATGTCATCAACAAATCACTCAATAAGTTGAATTGAGGTATTTCTGTACTTCAATTTTAATACATTTACTGAAATTTCAACAAACGTGTTTTCGCTTTGTCATTCTGGGGTATTGTGTGTGGATTGATGGCAAATTCTTTTAATTTAATCCATTTTAAATTGAGTTTATAACACAACAAAATGTGGAAAAAGTGAAGGGGTCTGAATACTTTCCGAAGGCACTGTACGTAGACATGAATCTGAAAAATAACCCTAACAAGTTTCTTTAGAATTGGGCTCCCAGTTAAAAGGAAATATTCATTGAGTTATGTACAGTAGGTTCAATCACTGCTTCTCAATGCAAAAAATGCTGGAAGGCAAAGATCCAAGAACTGAATTCTGGGTCACCTATCTGAATCAAAGAATAAATTGCCTGGAGAGCCTATCAGTCATATTGGACAAACATTACAGAAAGTAGGCTACCCCGTACTTGTGGGAGGGAGGGACTTACTGTAGCATAGAAGTCTTTGTGCCCTAGATGTTTTCTATCCTCAGTTTCTTGGCTAGAATATCAGGGAGACATCTCCACATTGTGATATCCTACCTGCTAACGAGTTTGTATGGTAACTAATGTGTTTGTTTTCCTGACTGAATTAATGGCCATTCTTTGTCATCTGTACAGTATAATGAATGAAGGACCTAGCAGCACTAGAACACCAACATCTGGAAGCGGAGCATTACATGCATTGTGTGAAATTTCCAAAAAACAATTACAATTATCCTTGCCTCCAGCAGCAATGGTTTGATTTGTTTGACTTCATCAGTATGTAATTAAATTGCCCCAAGCAGTCAAAAAAAAAAACACGTGCCACAAAAAAAATCATCGTTTCCAATAGAGCCAACAGGACCACAAAATCAGCTCCCATTGGTTAATGTTGGGTTTGAGGAATGCTGTCTTCTTGCCGAATTCTCCCATGGAGCAGGATAGTTGGACAGAATACCCTCCTTGCCCACCCAACTGCCCTCTGTAACCTTAATTTACCCCAGGTCAACTCCTGGTTCAATCAACACACAAGGCCAAGAAGGACTAAGCATTTACACATTTGCCAAGACTCACCGTTTCAGTTTAGACAATTTCAGAGGCAACACATTTGACTGAAAATCTAAGTTACACAGATTGCACCTTTAAAGCTTCTACACAACACAGCACCATGTCCAGTGCTCAGGGTGTCAAACGGCTGGTCCAGTAGAGAATCAATTCTAAGACGACACACTCCTACTATCTTACTATGCCACCTTGTTATCGTTATTGGGGTTTTTTCTATTATTATTATAATATTGTTAATTGGGCCAGAAGTGGACCAGCTTACCTGGGCCACATCCATATGCCGACCAAGGTGTTGCCTTTTCATGGCAAAGATAAGGCTTAAGAATGGCAGCCAGAGCTGGCCCACTTCTGACTGTAATTTCACTGCTGACTGGGTGGGTTACAAATGTGAGGGAAAATGTTTAAAGAGCAGCCATCTAGACTTTACAAGGGATGATGGTTGTCCCTGCTTTACGAAACGCAGCAGGTCAATCCAAGACAAGGCCATGACATCTGGTTGTAACCTTGGATACAGGACATGACATTCCACCTGAATGAAGGGACTGGGAGATGGTAGGGCAAGTACCAATTAGCCCAGAATTCCTTTAGATGAAACCGATGGAAGAACAACCTGGTTGTCAATCTCCCTCAACAACTTCCAAGAAAAGGATTTATGGAGGAAAGAGGAGGCCCTCTTTGTATCCTTTATGACACGGTCCTTTCATAGGACCCAGGCAGGTTGAGGTGATTCGCAGGGTTCTGGTTTGTTTAGTCTTACAGAGGGAAGAGGGGGTGAAGAGGAGGGGTGCTGAAGGAAGTAGAGGGGCTTTTGACCATTCATTTGTTCATTCATGTATTCATTCATTATTTCAAAAAACTTCAGCACCAAAATAAAATGAAACATTTGTTCTTCAAATGCAGCCCACCTGCTAATCAGTTAGCTCCCCCAGAGCCTCCTTGCATTGGCACTCTCCTGCTGGTGAGTGTCTCCAGAGCAGAGCAGAGTGACTGAGTGTTGATTTAGCAGAGAGGACTATCCCCACGACAGGATCCCATCTCATTCAATTTAGCTTTGCGGTGGTCCGCACCAGCTCTTTTAGCGGTGACCATTCATTTGGTTCATTAGGAAACAAAAGCCACCAATCAGCTGGTTCTCTCCATCCCTTTTAGCTCAGCCAACAACAACAACAACATCTGTGTTGGGTTTCCTGTCTTTGTATGGAAATGAATGGTTTCATTCAGACTTCATGTAAATAGTTTGTTATTCATTGTACATTTCTAGTTTAATGTTAAAAACATTTATTTAGGAAAAACAAATATTCAAGCCAGGATTTTACAGGACAGGGAATGAGACAGTTTTACCGCAATGCATCAGACTACATGACTTACTAACAAACTTAGAGCGCCTTTATCTTCAAAGGGACCTTTAAGATCAAAAGACAGACACATCACAAACTTGAGATGACTTCAGACTGACATATGCAATTGAAAAAACAAAAACAAATTGCAGGAGCAACCTCTTGGTGATCCCTTGGTGTTACGACCAAGCCCGGTGGTCACAACAAAAAGGGGAGTCCACACATGATCAAGAGTTAAAGTAATATTTAGTAATTGAAAGGATAAACAATAAGAATGTAAGGTGAAATCTGTATCAATCAGTAGTGTGTAGTGTATGGATGAATGGAATGTGTGTTGTGGGATGTTGTATGATATGATATACAAAACAAAGAGGAACAAAACCAGAAACCAACTTGCCCGTGGGAGAAGAGAGACTAAAATGGACAATAGGGTTCACCATATAACGCCTGTAGGCCACACCTGCACGGGTGAACCACATTTGCCAACAACCCTCCCAGCCTGGCCCCCACTGGCTGCCTGAACCAGATAGGCAGCCAACAGGGAAACCAGCTGATAGAGAGAGAGGGTTGTCACACTTGGCAACAGTTTCTAAATAATACAGTAGTCAGACTCCCCCTCCCTTAACAAAGGGGCTCCATGCCTCCAGCTTGGAAAACTCTGCCCTCCAGCTTGCCTCTCCATCTCCCACCTCAGCAACCTTGGATCTAAAGGAGCACCTTTAAGAAGAGGAGATGGAGAGAGAACTAGGGAGCAAGAGACAGGGGGGAAAAAAAAAAATCTATGGCATTGGTGCATGACAAGGCATCAGCAAGAATGTTTTCTTTACCCTTAATGACGCATGTCTAAGTCATATGTCTGTAAGAACAGTGCCCACCTCATCAACCTCTGGTTGCGATTGTGCAAGGACCACAGGAACGTTAAAGGGTTGTGGTCAGTAAATACAATCAACTTAGTACCACTCGAGCCAACATACACATCAAAGTGCTGGAGAGCCCAAATTAGAGCTAGCGCTTCTTTCTCCACTACAGAGTAATGAAGTTGGTACTGATTGAACTCCTTAGAAAAGGAAGCGATAGGCCTATCCACCCCCTGTTCTGCCAAATCAGCCTGCAACAGGACAGCGCCTGTGGCAACATTGCTTGCATCTGCTTGAAGCTTAAAAAGCTCCCCCAAACAAGGAGCAGCACTGGTGCAGACCACAAGAGGGTCTTGATATTCTCAAACGACACTTGACACCTGTCCGACCACACATACTTTACTTGTGCTTTAAGCAGGTCAGTCACCACCGAGGAAAAGTTCTTTCAGAAGCTGCGATAGTAGCCAACCATACCCAGAAAGCGCATCAGCTCCTTCATAGTCATGGGAGGCGGACACTGCCTGACAGCTTCAACCTCAGCATGCACCGGCCGAACCACACCCTGACCAACCACTTTGCCCAGGTACGTCACTGTTGCCTTAGCGAAGACAACGCGATTCATCAGGCGTTGAAAAGTTGCCGGTGTATTGTGTAAACCAAAAGGCATTACTGTATATGAACAGTCCAGAGGGTGTAATGAAAGCACAAATCTCCCTTGCTCTAGGAGACATAATTCACAGTTCCTACCTGATCAACGCAATCTTCCATTTGCGGAAGTAGAAAAGAACCAGGCTGCGTAATGTTGTTAACTTTACGATAGTCTGTACATGGCCTGAAAGATGTAGCCGGTTTCCTGACTAACAGACAAGGTGAAGTCCAACTGGAACCAGAAGGTTCAGCAATATCATTATCCAACATATACTTTACTTCTGCATCTAAATGCTTACACTTGTCAGGTGAAACTCTATAGAAGCGCTGCCTGATGGGTTGGGCATCTCCAGTATCAACATCATGCTCAATTAGATGAGTATGTGAGGGTGCACCAGAGAATAACACAAGATAACTTTCAATAAGGTCAACCAACTCAGTACGTTTTGCGCAGTTCAAATGACCGAGAAGAGAATCCAAATTCTCCAATGTTTCAGAATTTTGCAACCTGCCTTTCAAAACCCCAAGACCAAAGGCTGAGCTCTCCTCATACACGAGTCTAAAGCAACTGTAAATGCAGAAAGTGCGGAACCAGCCCTAAGTGAACCCTCCCCCGTCTCAACTAAAGTAGTTGATAATAATAAATGATATATTATAATAATAGTTGATGCCAATGACCAAGCATAATATAGCTTCAACAAATTGACATGGATCAACTTTATCTTCCTGTGCTTAGGAGTTGATGTCATTTTGCTCAGTCTCCTTGCGAACAGACCAATGAACTTGGCCTGAAAGGGTGAACACACAATGGGCAACAATGCTAGCACTTGGTTACCACGACGATCATTAAGCCGCTTCATCTTAGCTTGAGCACTTCCAAGCCTCTCTTTTGCCATTTTAACTGCAGAGAACACTCTCTGCTGGAAACCATTTACATAATCAAGAAAGGTCTGTGGTGGCTCCTGTAACTTCCAACTCTCTTGTAGTGCAACTAGAGGGCCTAACACTGCATGTCCAAACACCAGATCATTAGGACTGAAACCTGTACACTCTTGTACCACCTCCCTAACTGCCAACAGCAATCACGACAAACCTACCTCCCAGTCACGATCAAGCTCTGTACAATATGCCCACAGGAGAGTCATCAGTGTTTGATGGAACCGTTCAAACACCCCCTGGGACTGCACATGATAGGTAGAGGACGGGTTGTGTTTAACATGTAGCTGTTTTGGCACCTGTGCAAACAAGAGAGGTGAAGTTAGAACCTTGGCTGCTCTGAATGACCTTGGGAATGCCAAATAGAAAAACTGAGCTGAAGCTTTCACCACATATCTAGTTATTGTGTGTAAGGGATAAAAGCAGCAGGATGCCCAGTAGTTTGACACACAATGGTAAGCAGATAGCTACTGCCAGACTTTGTGTTGGCCCATTGCCACACTCAATCAACAATCAAGTGCTCGAATGGGCGAACCACCGTAGGGATAGGACAAAGAGGAGCTTATCTGATTGATTAGGCTTGCCAGTCAACTGGAACGTGACATGTTTTAATGTAGTTAAACCCGGTCATACGTTTTCCTCACTTCCAAGTGTCCAGCCACATTGTGCTTGAGACCTCCCATGACAATCTGGCGAAGGTTTGAGCGGACTGCAATCTGCAAAATGGCATCACCTACAAAATTTGCAAATGCACCCATTTGCAAATTAATCCCCTCCTGAAGGAAGTAACCTTGGGCAGAACTCACATTAGCTGGTAATACTCCCTCAAAGAGCTCCTTCAACGAAGAGTCCAGCTGCTGTTCCATCATTAAATCCTCCCGAGAAACCGAGTGGAACTGTTCAGGGAGAAGCAAATCAAATTGTTCTGAAATAGGCAAGGAGTTGCCCAGTCACTGCATGGCACGTGTGACTGTACAAGCCGGGATGATAGGTTTATCTGGAGAGTCCTCCGACTCTTCTAGGACAGGGGCAACAGGGCTTTGCTGTGTAACCACATTAGGAAGTGGTCCATCAGCCCAAACCTGCACACCAGCCAACTGGTTCCCAAGAATATAATCAATACCTTCAACTGGTAGATTAGGCCGCACACCCACACAAACTTCCCCTTTTACCAACACTGAGTCTAAATTCAACATATGCACTGGAATAGGAAATACACATAACCCCATCCCCCGGATGAGTATGGAATCACCTGTTAGATTTAACAGAAAATGGCAACACAGTCTCACAAGATTCTGATTGCCACCTTTGTGTTGCTGCCTGCCAAAGAGACATAACCATCAGAAATGTATGCAGCATGCACATTTGTATGCAGTATGCACTTTTTGCTAACAGTCCTGAGACACATTACTAGGCCCCAGAGCTGTAGCTAGGCCCGAAAATTGCACTTTCGAGTTGCCACCATAAGTTTTGCTCTAGCATGGAGAACAGGGCACTCATTTTTCCAATGTCCCCAACCTTCACAGTAGTTACATGCAGCCCCATCAAATCTGGGAGAGCCCTGACCTGATGCAGCCCTTGAAAACTAGGTGTGCAGAATACTACCCGCTATGGGACATTTCAGTTTGACTTCTCGGGTCAGTAAAACATTTTTTTGTGGAGATCAGGACAAACTCATTCGCTAGGACAGCCGCCTCCCAAGGAGTGGTTACCTTGTGTTCACTGACACAAGTTGCCACACGCCCTGATAAGGTGTTCTTCAACTGCCCCCGAAACGCTGTCTGTAAGCCTCTGGAACCAATTCATAGGCCTTCAGCAGTGCCATTTTCACAGTTACATAAACCTTACAGACAGATGCACTAAGTGCTGCATATGCCTCTTGAGCCTTACCCACCAATACACATTGTAACAGTAAAGTGCAGTCTGCATCAGACCAATCCTGAGTTTCTGCTACTCTCAAAGAAATAAGTGTGGGTCATTCCCATTGAATTTAGGAAGCAACCGCAATTTGACACTCGTGTAATTTTGAGCAGCTCTTACAGGAGACCCCGCTTCCTCGTTAAGCAAATCCTCCTTGATAAGGTCTAGCTTCCTCCCTTCTAACTGTAATTTAGCAAACTCAGTTTTCTGTTTAATCTCCTCTAATGCAAGCTCACGGGTTTAATGCTCAAGTTTTAGCAATAACAGCTCTAACAGCTTTTTGTTGGTCAAAACTCAACCCAGCTTAACCTTCAACATGGCCTTCAAGCTCCCGTTCAATAGAGAACGACCACTCAACCCCATAATGATCTGCAATTTGAACCAACTGGTCTTTGGTGCAACAACCCAAAAGCTGTTCAGAAGGGACCTGAATAAAGTTGTTTAAATTAGCAGCCATCACCAATATTTTAAATATCATCAATTACTAACCTATAGTAATTAAACAATACAAAATGATGTCTAAAATAACAGTGAAAGTACATTGATTCAGTAAAAGACAACCATAACACAAATGAAACCTAATGAAACTAAAGTGAACGGGACCCTAGTCTTCGTGCAGGTACTGGCAGGGTACTTATGTACTAGCTCCATTAGAGTCAGAACCCCAAGGAAGTGCTCCCGAGGCAGTTTCTGCCAAACTGGGACCTCTACCTGCGGCCCCCGCTATACTAAGAAAACAAAACAAACTGACTGCTCTCCTAATGAGAGCAGCCACTAAACCTAACAGTAAACTAACTAAAGGCTGTCCTTACCAAATCAATGCACCAACACAAACACTTAGCTAGACACACAACAACCACTGGGGACAGCAAACTCCTCCACGTTTGGCAATCCAAACCAAAACCACAGGCAAACAAAAACCAATCGTGTGGTACTCTCAACCAAATGAAATAATTTCACAAATCCTTTTCTGGTCAGCCTAACAACCAACCCAGAGTGCAACCAAAAAAGCACTTAGCAAACTTAATTGTACCAAAACAAACTTACTTAACCATAAAACACTTTCGCTTTTTGACGAGCCCCCAAAAACAACAAGGGGAGTCCACACATGATCAAGGGTTAAAGTAATATATTTATTAACTTAAAGGATAAACAATATAAGAATGTAAGGTGAAATCTGTATAATGAGTACAGTGTAGTGTATGAATGAATGGAATGTGTATTGTGGGATGTTGTATGATATGAACAAAACAAAGGAACAAAACCAGAAGGCAACCTGCCCATGGGAGAAGAGAGACTAAAATGGACGATAGGGTTCACCATATAAAGCCTGTAGGCCACACCTGCACAGGTGAACCACATTTGCCAACGACCCTCCCAGCCCCACCCACACTGGCTCCCTGAACCAGATAGGCAGCCAACAGGGAAACCAGCTGACAGAGAGAGAGAGAGAGGGTCGTCACACTTGGCAACAGTTTAGAAATAATACAGTAACAGAGGACGAGCCTTTAGTCTATAAATGCTGTTGTCTCACAGGAACACATAAAGGCGATACCATGTGTGTACTCCGGGCACACCCAAAACAAAACTGCATGTTCTATCTCAAACAAATTCATGTAAAGCACGGGTTGAGTGGTAGCAACTCTATAGCCCCCGGTAGCCATTACATCAAGTCAAGGGCAGGAGCCAGAAGAGACTTTTAACAAAGCAATATGATAGGTTGAGACTGCTCTTTTACAGAGGGCATTAATCGCATATGAGGGGCGAAACACATTTTTTCATGGGACTCAGTGTACAGTGTATAGTCACGATGAAGACATCTCTATGGCAACAAGCTACAGTATTCTGCCGACATCACACCTGAATGAAAACTGGTGAGGGACAATAAATCACTCTCCAAAAACAAACCATAATACTGCTAATGGAGGTTATGTTTCAACAGTAGAAGAACAGATAGGAGAACAGAGACATGTCGCTGAACTAAACTTCTGCGATGTCAACTGGCTTTCACCCGGTAGAGCACCCTCTTTAGCTGTATTGCACATGTAATGAACACTTAGCCAGCAACATGGCCAACATCCTCTGAATGAGAAGTGTGATATGGACAGTATACTGATACAGGGGCGTAGGGGGAAAGGTGTGTCTCAAACTGTATGCTTTGAAAGTGCAGAGAGGCTACAGTCATGCATTATGATCGTTCTAAATCGACTGGAAATCTTCAGCTCACAAACATGGCATCATACTCCGAAAACTTTTCTCCTTTTACAAGTCAGTATAAGCTGGAGTCTCAACCCAAGCCAGTGTCTACAGCATCACATCTGTATTAGTTGATGGATAAGGCTTTTTTGTTTAATTGACCGTTTAGTCAGAGGATTGAGAGCAGAACACAAGACGAATTACCGCTCTAACAACATATGGACTAATAAAGCACCATTCCATTTTATTCCATTCCATTCCATGCTATTTTATTATATTCTATTCCGTTCTATTCTATTCTGCATTTGTCTTGAAGGAAGCACAGTGCTGCTTTTCTGGGTGAGTTTCTGAGGAGGCGTCCACCGGGATATCGCTTCTCATTTTTCATGCCATGAAGGTTTTTGATGTGCTCAATGTCTGTTTTCTGGTTTGTTTTTTGTACACATTCTTCATGGATAAAGATGATTATGTGCCGAATTGGTGTTATTTGAGACAGTTACTGTAGCGAGAATAAGCTCAAGCTTAAAGACTGAGAAGATTGTTTTTTAAAGAGGCTGTGCCAAATGTCTTATTTGAAACATTCCTAGCTCAAAGATTGAGAAGACTCAAGCAGCTTTTAAAAGTTTATTTTGGTTAAATTGGCTAATTGTTGATACAATGAGATCATGGTTTCTCCTGTAGTGTCCCTAGTGACTATTACAAACATGTTGTCGTAATTTGAATTAATGTATTTGTGTGTATACCCAGACTAGATGTGAATGTGTGGGTGTCCTCGAGTGGGTGTATTTCGCAATGCTTTCAGCCTTCCCGGAAAACTCTTTTTGATATATGAAAACAATTGAAATGGATGCTGCACATGAAATAGCCTAATCTGATTTTTTATTCAGCAACAGCTGCTGCCCTTACAATTTGCATCTGCTCTAGTGCCACTGAAATATACAGCTGTCACGGCAAGGGTCTATACAGCTAAAATAATGTCTGCCTTTGCTTTTGCTCATGTTTTGCATCAAATTGACTTCACAAAGAAGAAATAGCTTTGCCTTAAGGTGCACTTTGTATGAACAAATTAGCTCAAAGGGAATAGGTACACTGTCCCCTTTCTATGATTTATGATAGTGAACAGGTAAGAACAGAAGCTCCTCTGGGTAGATATGATATGTGCGTTCAAGGGCTTAGAAACCAATGATGAATGTTTTTTACAGAAGCATAAACAAGATCCTCACAGCAAAGAAAAACAAATCCTTGTGTTTACTTGGTTACCGATGAAATCGGGGAGGGGACTATGGATCGGTCTCTATCCGTTTGTACGTCCCAAACTTCTGTCCATTTGTATGTCACACTCTCTATCTCCGACACCACTGGGACAATTTGGACGAAACTTGGGTGAATGATGCTTCTTCTAGATTGTTTAGGGGTTTCAAGGTGACGCCGATTCATCTTGTGATGGTGCAGCTAAAGTGATAGATTGTTATTAAAAATGTCATAATAGGGTGCAAAGAGGAGAGCATACCTCAGATCATACCTTTTGGCCAATTGACTGTTTTCAAACACTACTGTTGAGTCCTTGGAAATTAATCAAATAAGCATTACAAGCTCTGGTAACTTTTCAGCCTACCTCAAATCCGTGGACTGCCTTCAAATAAACGCAAAGCTGTAGGAAGCAAGACTGATAATGAATCAAAAAAGCACTACACGTTCCAGTAACTTTTCAGTTTGAATAATTGTCACCAATTCACACAGGGGCGCTACATAGTTCCTGGGGGACATGTTTACTGTCTTTGTGAGAGGGAGAGTACCAGAATATCATGCCATGACAATTTTCTTAAATGATTCAAACAAAGCTGAGAAATGATAATCCCTTCCTTCCTACAAGGCTAGAAGGCCTGATTTGCTGTTTTGTTGTTGTTTTAAGTGGTTTTGCACCTGATATCTTCCAGAGGGAACACAACATCAATATTGGAACAAAAAGTAGGCAAAAATCTGGCAAAAATTATGAGATTGAACATTTTAAACATTTTGTGTTTGTAGCTTTGTCTGTTAATCCCCTCTGAAAAGAACAGTTACAAGTATAGTAATTGTCAAACCGAACTTTACTATGGTGATTATGGTGACTACTACAGTACATGGCGTTGATTATGGCGTCCAGTCTGTCTCTGTGTTGTGATGTGATGTACTATTCAGACTTACTCTTGACGGTAGCCGTCCTGGTGCAGTTGTAGAGGATGGCCAGCTCACCAAACACCTTCCCAGGCCCCATGGTGCACAGCTTCACACTCTCCTTCGTCACCTCCACCTTCCCGTCTGCAAAGGAAACGACAGAGCACACTTTTTAATCCTGGCTTGTTTGACACGGCCCATGGAAATGATCATGACAGGTTGGAAATGTAACGGTGCTACTTTGCCACGCCATTCCCCAGATTGGGCAGGGAACCAGGACTAATGCATTAGGATACAAGTCTAAATTCATTACTGTAACAAACACAAGCACTGGCTTTAGGGAGGAGATCACACCACAAGGTTTGGAGACTGAAAAATTAATGGGCAGCTCAGAGAAAGATGTGAAACTGGGAGAATTTTTTGGGGGGGAAAAGGGATTAGTAAAACAGACATTATTTTTAAATCATACCAAAGCAATGGATGGAAGGACATTCAAAGTATTTCTGGAATGTGACAGACTGGCTGAACGTCCAGCCGAAATGGGCACTTGATGGGTCTAATTTTGCCAAGTAGGCACTTTGCCAAGCACCAACAGGTCACAGTTTCTACACTATCACCAGCAGGAAGGCCTGTCCTCTAATCACAACAGACTGGTCCTTCCCCTGATCTCCTACTCAACAGAAGGAAGGAGAAGACCTCAACCTGCTATCTCTGACTGCTGCACTATCAAAACCAGCTCTCTCTTGAAAAATAGATTTTATCTCAATGAGACCAACCTGGATAAATAAAGGTTAAATAAAAATACAATTGTTTTACCTACAATGGTAGCTTTTCTAGCATTTTGCTTAACCGTTGTTTTGAGTTTCACAATGAGGGTTCCATAGTGTACTGAACATCATATATGTGTGAAGTAAGCGGAGCCATTCCTTCTGAGCACCTTGGGCGTTTCTGGTTACAAGCCAGGCGAGAGACTGAAGGCAAAACACTGTTGACCTGTTTTGATGGTACCTGCGGTGCGGCAACCACTGTTCCATGGAATTGATCCAAACACTGGATCTAAGCAAACGCAGTATGGAACTGACCCAAATCACCAGCCAGTATGGTTGGCTAGCCACTATATCAAGTGCAGAATGAAATATGTACAGAAATCGACTCGCCTTGAAGTTCTGATGTTATCTCCGAGTGCACGGCATACTCTTAGTAACGCAAATGTGGAAAATGTGTTGGAGGACGGAATAGGCTACGCTGGGTTTTGAAGACGACAATCTTAACACCTGTGACAGTAAAAAGTAATAGTCTTCACACTGAGGGAGTTATCTTGTCGCACCCGCCCCCTTTCTTCTCTCAAACACTTTTATTAGATATCCATCACCACCATGACAGCTTTATCATACAGGAGTGACAGCACAATATGAGAAATGGGGTGGAGGACATAAAGGACAAGAGGGAGAACTTTTATCTCTGAGGCACATCGGCAGTAAGTCCATGCAGTTTGGTAGTGGCGCATCATGGTTTTATATATATCAGTCATCATCATCATTTCCTGTCAGAGACCTTATGGTTCTTCTCTATCTCAGAGGGGCTTATTTCATTTCCCAATATCCTGAAAGGCTCGATATCCTGACACTCATCAATAGGGGAGGGAAGCAATCTTCCTCTTGTAAAAGATAGGCAGATAGAGTAGATAGGTCTTTAAATCAGACAGGTGTGTCAAGATTTTTCCACTGAAATGATTCCACAAAGTATACAGTGTCTTGCATAAGTAATGGGACAGTGTAGCATTTTTTTCTTATTTTTTCCAAAAGTTTGGATATGAAATCAAACAATTACTATGAGGTGACTATGACATCAAAATTAAAACACTTCTTATAGTCCCCCTATGTCAGGGCACTAAAAGTCATTGGACAGATTCATATAATGTCCAAATTAACCATTCATGTTTAGTATTTGGTCGACAATCTTTTGCATGCAATAACTGCCTGAGCCATTGACCCCACCAGATGCTGGGTATCTTCTCTGGTGATGCTCTGCCAGTCCTGTACTGCAGCCATCTTCAGTTGCTGTTTGTTTTGAGGTATTTCTGCCTAAAATCTAATCATTAGGAATTGAAATGCATGTTCAATTGGATTTAAATCTGAATATTGACTTATCCAGTCAAGAACTTCCCACTTTTTGGCTCTGAAAAATTCCCTAGTTGTTATTGCAGTATGTTTTGGGTCATTGTCTTACTGTATGATGAATTTTGAGGTATTTGCTTGCACTCAAGCAGGCAATATGTTTCTGTACACTTCAGAATACATTTTGCTGCTGCCGTCAGCAGTTAAATCATCAATTAAGACAAGTTAGCCAGTTTTAGTGGCATCTATACATGCCCTAACATTAACACCCCTCCACCATGTTTCACAGATGAGGTGGTATGCTGTAAATCTTTGGCAGATCCTTTCTTCTCCAAACTTTCCTCTTGCAATCCCACTGGTACATGATAATATTAAAAGGTCTTATCTGCCCAAGACCTTTTTCCAGGCCTCTGCATGTTTTTGAAGTACTTTTTAGCAAACTGCAACCTGACCATCCTTTTTGAGGATAACTAGTGGTTTGCACCTTGCAGTGAAGCCTTTGTAGGTTGGCTGGTGACGTATTCTGCAGATGGTAGTCTCTGACACATTCACTCCTACCTCCTGAAGAGTGTTGCTGACAGTTGTTTTGGGGTTTCGAGTGCTAGAATCAACACCATTTCTGAACGGTGTTGTCATTTCTGAACGGTGAAACCAATATGTACACAAAAGTTAAGAATAAAAAAAGCTAAGAATCTCTACTTTAACCTCATAATAATTGTTGCCAAAAGCTTCACTGTCCCATTACAAGCAGGACACTGTATATGTTTTGTTTCGTATTTTGGAGAAATGAGACCCCTGCGCATACAAAGAACAGGTTGGCAGCACTTTGGGGAGTAATGAAAGTATATATTATCCAGTCAGTACAGAATGGACGAACACTGGTCAGACATGAGCCAACTGAGTTGAAACAGGGCAGAAAGGTAGACAAAGCTAATATCAAGGGCATTACAGTACTATACAGTCCATAATTCTCATAATACCATCCCCTTTTCAGGAGTACACAACACTTACTAAGACAATGGCTGTTGGTGACTGTATTTCCTTTTAAAAGTGCTTCTATGTGTGTCATAATCAGGGCATACGCTCTCTGTAACAAGACCGGAGACACAGTGGAGAGTGAGACACTAAAAGCATTTAGAGCTGAGTGATCCATAAACAGTCCTAGTACTCTGTGTGGGTTGCACATGAAAAGAGCCAGGCGCCTGGCTGAGAGTCTGGAGATGCTCTCACACACACACAAACACACATACACACACACACACACACACACACACACACACACACACACACACACACACACACACACACACACACACACACACACACACACACACAGAAAGAGCATCCCACAGAGCTTCACAGAATGCCCCTGTGGAAACCCCAGAGAGAATCACATCATAAAGTGGCTGCTATATTCAGAGAGGTTCATCTAGAAGCAGCATGGATCGATGGGCCCGGCCCTTCATACTCACAGTGTGCAGTCAGACATGCACTTCTTCTGAACCCCCCTAGCATCGCCACAACAACCAGGCAACACCATGGACCAATCATCGAAGAGATACAAGCGGGAGGTGACGTGGCATGGGACCACTATCTTATTACCTTACAATGCAGTGCAGTCCCTTAGCTACCTTGGTGGGGTGTTATCAGTGTAGCAGTGGGGAAGGTGTTCATGGGGGCTTAGGAGGGAAAATTAAACGGTCTACGCGGTGAGATGTGTGCAGTAAGTGTGGATGCTTGGCCGTGTGGTTGGCCGCGTGTGCGCGTTGATGTGGGACAGTTATGACATGCCTCACTTCTGCCTGATCGGGGCTTTAATAACCATGGGTGGTTTAGCTTTAGGTACGGTACATTCATTAAAGTATATCCACCAAGTGAAGGTTACCATCAGTTAATAAATCATCATAAGCAGGAAAACGCCATGCCTCATTTCATGCTCCTAGCAACTGGTTTTCATGGGATCCCAGATACAGGATGTACAGGGATGTTAAATCACTCTGGACTGTTCTTACTGTATGTTTCAGATGTCTATTTTATTTTATTATTCTATTGTCACTTTATTTTGTTGTTGTTGTTTGTGATGTGAGCTGCTGTAATGCCTTAATTTCCCCTCGGGGATCAATAAAGTATCTATCTATCTATCTATCTATCTATCTATCTATCTATCTACTGTACAGGATGACTTTAAAGCCGGACCGAATGTTGCATGTTGCTTGTTGTCCAATCATGACAAGGCACTGGTGAAGTGTGCCACAATTGTGTCATAATTACAAAATTACACTGATTGGCGCAATTTTGGCAAAACGTGGGTGAATAATGTGTCTTGCCATAGAGATCCAGTGTAACTTTTCAGTACACTTGCTTTAAAATAACGTGAGGTTTACAGGATAAGGGAATGGAAATACAACAGAGATAGGATCAGGACCTATGTCTGTTTTGCATACATGCAAATTAAGGTGAGCCTATCTATTCAAACGATGGATAGAGCCACAACAACAATGACCTAGTTGGCTGAAAATAAACCAACAGTTCTCTTGAATGGGGTCAGTGTCCTGCAACTCTGTAACTGCTCTGTATCTGCCAGGTGCCTATGACACATGTTGGCAGATAGTGTAATGATGATTTAAGACCCTGTATCTGCGGGTGACAGCCTGAAAGTTTTACCAAGGTCCTGGTAGCCATGTCTTCAGAGTGTCTTGGCAAACATCTATATGCACAATATACCAATAGACATTATATACCGTTTACTATCAGTAGGGCCAGGACCCGACCAGGAAAAACGTTGTCCCTGGATTTACACTATAACTATCTATCATGATATTCTTTGGCCAAGAGGTTTTCCTTGCCAGGTCACATGGTCAGAAAAAACTCCTGGCCCTAATAATAATTCCATCCGATGTATGACATCACTGATCTGGGCACCATGAGGTCTTTAATCAACCTTGTAATCAGCATGTGTAACATCCGTCATGCTGCCACAAACAGTATTGCTTCCTCACACTCCGAGCCCACACAAATCTCAAACCCGCGTCCTCTGTATTGCCAACACACGCAACCACCTTGAGAAATACCCGATGTTAGCCAGCTACGCAACCGAAAAGCTAGCAATTCGTTGGCACCGGTGGGGGTAAACATGAGTTTACTATCTCACCTCGGTGACACATGTCACAAATGTATGATGTCTGTACCTAACCTGTCACTTTTTACCACACTTTATTGTTCCCTGTAGATTCAGTTGTCTTAGTGGTTGTATGTACGATATGCACAATATTGATTTATTGACGATTTGCCATGGCCTTTTTCATCTGTTAAATCAATTCAAGCAATAGGCTGTTGGTGTTGAAAACAATTCAACTGGAGGAAAGTGAAGGAATGATAAAGAGTGATGGAATATTACAAACATACCTATTCAGCAAGCTAAGGTACTAAGCCAAAGAAACTGTCACACCTCAAACTAATTTCCACACTCTTCTATGTGAAATCACACATATTACATCAATACACAGACAGAAATTGAGACACACAGCGAATCTTATGTGAACTAATGTTACCAGAATTGCTTAGTCAGAGTGCTACAGCTGGCCCAGCCTCACACATGCACTTCTGGTAATTTCCACGCTGATGCCAATGTTCCTTTTTATCATAAGAAGTCCTTCATAGGAATTGGCAGTTAAACGTAACAGCAGCATATCTGCATATTAATTTGAATGTGTGTCCTCTTCAGTGGCATTTGGGTGACAACTGTCACAACTGTCAGAGTACAAGGACTTTTCATTTATACTGTGTCTACAACAACATCATTGAATCAGAGAGAATTTAGGGAATACTGTTCTTCCTGCCTTAAAAATATATATTATATGATATAATAATAATAATAATAATAATAATAATAATAATAATAATAATAATAATAATAACAGAAGATTATAAATACTTTGTCAAGCATCATATACAATACATGTACAATACTTTATAAAAGGTTTATGAACTCGTCATACAGTCATGTAGATTGATTCACAAATTATGCATATCAGCGATTTGACAAGCATCTACGCGGGCCTTATAAAGGGCTATTGAAGGCTTGAAAGAGAAAGTGCTTGAAGTCATTTAAAATGCAACCCTTTGTTTAAAGTGCAACCAATAAAAAAAACATAATCTGGTGGGATGTCTGCAGCCTAAAGCATTCTGTAATAGCATTTAAAACAAATAGTCATAATGGAAACCTCATATGCCAGATGTTCAAATGTCAAACATTTCAAATGTCACGTTCATGCGTTATTCCCAATGAGCCCAGTCTCTAAATTACCTTTCAGAGGATAATGGCATCCATTCAATAAAAAACAACATGAAGATGACGTCACGGTGGAGTAACATTCTCACAATTGGATGTCTGCACACATCAGAGACCCGAATTAAATCAATTTACTGAGCTCCTTCTCTGCAGTCAAATGGCTATTAAATCCACTGAAAGCCCCCCTGCTATTCTAAAGCCATGTGAAGAAATGTGGGGGTGATTTAATTTATGGAGAGGAAAGAATGAAGCCAAGAATGTTTTCCTCAGGTAAGCAAAGCAGGATGAGTAAATCTCCTGCTGTCAGTTCAATCTCAATTGACTGTCAGTAGGCAGTTTTCTTAATTTAGATGACAAGTAATTTGCACAAAAGGCCAGGTCTATAGCTACAGAGGCTAATTTGTTGTTGAATGTACATTATGATGACATTTCTTCTCTTCAGTGACAACCTGTCTTTAAGCCCTCTCCTGCCCATGACTAGATGTGGGTTGATCTACAAAGCTGTGTCCTTTCGGATGGCTGACAAATTAACTATCAAAGCCAAGGGCCACTGAAATGTTATCCTCAAGTGCTTGTGTAAAGCTAATGTCATGGACATTCTCTACATATAAGATTATCTTATCTACACTGTAACTAAGCCCCACTTTTCCACTGGTTTCTTTGTAAACCTGTCTAAGTAGCACGCCAAATGTATATCAACCACTGAATAGGCAACAGCTGCATATTTCATTACCAAGTCATTTACATAAAGTGCACAGAGAAAGGAAAATGTAATTTATGAGTGTTATGTTTGTTAATCCACTGATGGATGATGACTTTAGTCTCAGTCTTGTCACACACTGAATGCATAGTTTATTCATGTTAGACCCCGCCAGAGGCAAGTAGAAAAAATAATTAGGAAAAACTGAAATCATACCTAGCAGGCGAAGGATCATTATCTTTAATTACTCATTTATCTTACATCCTGCTTATTGACTAATGACTTCCGCTTCCCATAAACAGACAGGCATATCTGATATATGAACAATATAATACCTCTATCATAGACAAATGCAGAGCTAGAATCAAATAACTGCAACAACTGCGGTCTTTTTAAAAGTATTTTGTACTAATGTACTAGATTCCTTCCCACTGATTGGAAAAGAGCATGTTTATTGAAAAACCAGTGCAATGACAATGGGAAAACAATGGAGGAAATGGGGAGGATAAGAGTTAGGGTTTAATCAGTTTACAGAGCTACAATCATAAAAGAGAAAGTGAGTGTATTTGGCCAGAGTTGGAAATTACAGTTGAACACGCTAAATGCTTCATCTCCATCAGCCGTGAGTCTGCTTTCAGGTATTTGCAGTAGGCCAATGCATTAAAGCTACATAAGACCATTTTAGAAACGATTCAGATAAAGTCATTAGTCAGAAACTCATTAGTCTGAAAAATGAAATTGCCTGGATACTGCAGAATAGGCTAAATGAAAGAAGGATTATACAAAGCAAATGAGTGTATGCATGCTAGCGTGGATAGAACAATTTTCCCTCTCTCTCTCTCTGATCTTCCCTCTGTTTAATGTTTACTTTCCTCTAAAGCCCCGCAAACCAAAGTTCAGGGGTATACTTAACATGGACCTCATGACCTGGAGTATCAGAAGTCAGTGGAGAACCTCAAACTGCTGAACCATAGACGGCCCATCATTCTGGGTACACAACGGGGAAACATGGCATTGCGGATAGAAAAAAGTAATCAGGGAGACAGCACACGGATCATCTGCACTGCTTGTTTACATACCTCCTCTCTGACAGTGGAGCAGCCAGGAATATCAAGTAACCTTATACACTGCTATTCCCAACGATTTCTCTATAAACCTAAACTTACCAACCTAAAGAGTTGTCGTGCTGATAAACTTTCTCCCTGGTTATTGTTACTGTGCACAATGCCATGTTTCCCCCATTTACGAGGAATGATGGGCCAGCCAATTCACAACTGCGGAGGGCAGCTTTAATGAGACACTCTTAACGGGGCCCCATCTCCAATGTGAGGACAAGTTACAGTCCATGTCTTTGGACCCCCTCTCTACATTAGTAGTGTCTGCCATTGGCCAAGCCCACTTAATTGACACTTGAGTGTGGAGAGCAGGGTCTGACACTCTGAACCTGCCAATTAAAGCCTCTGAGTTGGCCTCAACAGTAGCAGCAGGCTGGCAGGGGGGGCTTGGGGATTAAAGACAGCCAGCATTCCAACCACTTCTACACTTAAATTCCACCAGGTGCCATAACACAGCCCACAATTCACTGTTGGACAACATTTTTAATAGCTTTTTAAATAAATAAATTAAATAAAAACATGGGCTCTGGGTGAAATTTCATGGTTGAATTCACTCAAATGGACAGTTATGGTCAGAGGTGGTTGGCTGGCAGGGTTGTAAAGAGCATACCAGCTAAAACCCCAGCTAAAATGATTCAAAAGCAGGTATTTTGAGTATTCAGCCAGCCATTTAAAAAATATATCTTATCCCATTGTATTTTATCTCACCTTGTTGGGGAAATCCTTTGCAGAAAGAAGCTACAAAGGGGTGGAAACCCACTTGAAATGATTGAAGCCTGACGCTTGGACAGGGCTAAAAAAAAAACTGAATTAAGTTTTTCCTCCATTTTCTTAAATGTTGCAAGGCAGCATAGGCAACAACTCTTCGTAAAATAGTCCCAGTCGGAACAGGTGACACAACAATAGTTCCTTTTCTATCCTACCTTTTACCACCCCATACTGGTCAGGTCTCTGCTTGACAGCAGCATTGTCTGTCAGTCTTCGTTGAGTTTCTATTTCGGAACCTATTCTTATCCTGAGTGAATCAAGACACATCTATGCCTCTACACACAGGCTGTAGGTCAATCCTCCCAGTATAGTAATGCAGGTCTTTTAATGTTGTATAAATGATCTGTACTTTTTCCTCAATGTTAAAGTATATTCCATTTTGTTCGATTTTTAAAGCTTTATTTATTCAGGGAAACCTGACTTAGACCAGAGTCTTCTTTACAGCAGAGTCCTGATTTAAAATAGATCAAAGTACAAATTAATAAAATAAAACAAACAGACATACAATACAAAAAGCAGTTACAAACAGCACACTACAACAGTTTACATGAATACACATGTATAAACCTCCAAGAACAGATCCTTCACTAAAAACTTGAAATGACATACAGGTACTAGAGTGGCCGGTTTTAAGGCATTATGTAGGTCATTCCAAGTTCTGGGAGCACAGTGACTAAAAGCAGTTTTCCCCAATTCCGTACAAACCTGTGGAACCTCAAGAGTTAACCAATCCTGAGAACGAGATTGGTAACTTGTATGTATACATTCTTATGCTTCAATAAGTTTAGGGAAGCTGTGAGTTTATGCAGTAGGGATTTGCACACAAAAAGAGAGTAATGAAGTGATCTATAGGACTAACAAGGTCCAGCCGACCATTTGATAAAGGATGCAATGATGAGTATTAAAACTATCCTGTGATAAAGCAAAGGGCACTACGGTAGATGGTATCCAAAGTGTTGGTAATAGCTAGGCTAGATAGGTACAGTATAGAGTGCAATTTAGACAGTACATTATCACATTTACACTCCACACCTGGGGAAGTGGACAGTTGAGTCTAGGACCTGGGGCAGAAGGGGCAATGACGAAACTGGTGCCCGTAAGTTTCTCAAAATCAAGCAAAGAAAGTGTCTGCACCCTTCTACAATACGCCATTTACATAGTAAGAGATACAAAAATAGAGATTTGGTTAAAAAAACGTTATACAGCATGACTACACAGGTATAGAACAATTTAATCTCGCGTCGTCATACCTCATATTCACACTGTTCTCACGCCTCCTTTGGAGGTCTGGAGAAATTGTTATTCGCCGATTCTGTTTGAATGGAGGTCACATTTTGATTGGCTTTAAGTAGAAGAACAACAGCCCTCCCCTTTTTTGTTACTCTTAAAAAGAGCAAATTAGTCAGTGTTAGCCAATCAATTTAGATAACATTGCTAAAAGGCTAAAAGGCTCTTTTTTTAATTGGACCTTGCTGAAGTTGCTTGATTTTTCCTGGAATTGTAATTCGGTTGTTGGAACACTAGCCGCCTTGAGCCAGTTCTTGACTTGTTGGGAGTGTGGCAATCGTGTTACAGGTCTCCACCCCTCACTAAAGACTTTCTGTCTTAAACTTCCCCAGGCTTTCTGAACAAGGTGAGAAGAAAGACTGGGAGCCAAGGTTAAGAGCCTAGGTTAAGAGTAATTTAACGTAGAAGGTACCCATTTTCCTTTCATCAAACACAAGTCTGCTTCCACTCCTCAATATGTCTTCATTCTCTACAGTTAACAGCCTCTCATAACCCTTCAAACGTCCTCAGGGGCTCTCAATACTCTCCTACCCTTCCACCTACTAAGATATAATGAGGTATAAAGACTCTGTGAGGGAAACAAATTAGGCGGCAATGCAAATGTTAAAATGGTATAACCTGCATGCCAGAACAACAATCAATAACCGCTTAAGTACCAAAATAAAAGAGTCCTTTGCATGCTAACCACAAAGGAGATGATGAGCACCTCCATTAAAGCTGAGTCACACTCACATCTGTGCATGGGATGTGTGCAGCATTCTCTTCTCAGACGGGCTTCATTTGCATATAAATTACACATTATTTTCCTGTATGCATTGGTGCTAAGGGTGTATTGGCAGAACAGTTGAATTTCAATGGAAATATTTACTATTGACTCCACATGTGAGGAATCCATTGAGAATGTAATTGTTTACTTTGAAGAGAAGATTTATGGGTTCAGCCCTCGCTTTGAGAATCCCTTTGACTTTGAATGTATCACAGCCCTGAAAAACCAAGATGTCAGTGTAAATGTCCCTCCGTAGATTTCATAATATACCTTGTCTTTTGCCCCGGTATTTGATTGCATCACTTAATACACAACACATAAGTATGTGGCACTTACTACGGTCGGTTAAATCAATAGTAAGATAGGTAGATTTTCCCTCCAATAATTCAGCTTTATACAACACTTACTTCAAAAGCTCTGTTTGTGCAGCATATCTTGTTTTGGAATGCAGCACACATACACTGCAGATATTCTACTGTCATAATCGTTCCAAAAAGTCACTCTAGGAATGCTCCTTAAAAGGGAGGAGACAAAGGACAGACATCTAACGACATGGAACAGAGGGTGGGACTCTTACCAGACAGTCAGACAAGCATGGCATGAAGAGGACGTTTTAGAGTAGGAAGGGTTGGGGGGCGCAGGGAGCCAGGGGAATCGTACACTGCTCTCCTTGTTGAGAATTAATTGAGAATTTGAGAATTTATTTATTTACTGAATCTCTGGCTTAGATTGGATTTCAGACTACACACCGTCATAGCAAATTATTTATTACAAGTAACAACCTGGCTTTTGTAAGGTGACAAGGCATTGATACTTTTAGTTAATGGAACACAGCAAGGGTGCGATCAGATTAACTCATGCAATTTCTCATGTTCTGCAAGCCTACATCGAGCCAATTCAGTGTGCGTTTTCCTCAGTACAGGAAATGATATCAACATGAAAACCAAATTAATGCAAGGATTCCAATAGGACTTCTCTAATACATATCTCCATATTCATCCATGAGTCATATTTGCATCAACAGCTCTAAATATTTACATTGATGAGTCTATAGAATGAAAAGGTTCCACTTCAGCAGCATGGGTTTTTGTATATGGATGTAAATAGAATATAGTGCCAAGGATGAGCATCCAGCAGGTTGCTATGCAACCAAATCCATGTTGAGAACTATTTGGCGCATTTTGGATTATGACTATTAAAACTGTTACTTGGCTGGTTTATAGAGCCCATATCCGCTGCATCTGTGCCATTCTAAAAACAGAATTGATGAGTTTCACAGGGTCCTATTAAACACACACACACACACACACACACACACACACACACACACACACACACACACACACACACACACACACACACACACACACACACACACACACACACACACTCACACACACATGCACACAACACCACCACCAATTATAGCAGCCTGTCATTGCCAGTATCTCTTTTTAGGGGTAATTTCCACGTCCTGTTTCTTTCTCACATTATACATTTGGAGTCTGTCCGTGAGTTTAACAGCCATATAGAGACGCCTGTGAAAGGCAGAGAATGTTTATCGTAGTCTGAGACACAGAGGGGCCCCCAATTGTCAAACTCTCAGATACATAAATGTGAGTATTTACATACTATCCACTTGATAAGATGGCTCAGTACTGAGAAAGAATACCAATGTGTCTCTCAATAGTTTAGCTGTGTACAGAATCCAGTAGCAGTCCTTGGGAGAGGAACAGCGATAACCGGAGCATTTCTGTCCATAAATTATTAATTGACAAGATTGATATTAATTCCTAATGCTCCACACAAGCAGAAAGATGAGCCTGCTCAGCCTTGACCAACGTAATGGCTGGAGGACTATTCCCACAGAGAACAGTGTGTCCATGTCAGAGGTGGGCCCATTGGAAATACATCATTAGTCAAGGACTAGGCTATGGATGTGATAGCTTTAGCTTAGCTCTCAGGGATACCATTCAATCCTCACAATGATTTATACAACATGGACCTCATTAATGAGTTGAATAAAAGATCAAAGTTGAATTGCGTTTGGACATTTATGCATATGTTAATGAGAGTATGTTCGGTGATAGCACTGTGTGTGTGTGTGTGTGTGTGTGTGTGTGTGTGTGTGTGTGTGTGTGTGTGTGTGTGTGTGTGTGTGTGTGTGTGTGTGTGTGTGTGTGTGTGTGTGTGTGAGAGAGAGACTCATCAGCTATGGTGGGGAAATGTGTGAAAATTATTCTGCATGTAAGACATCTACATCAACAACAAATCATAAATCATATTCCTATCGCTAAAATTACAACCAAGCAACAAACATTAATGGGCCATCACTGCTAAATAATTTGAAACTGCCAGAGGAGATACCACGCTTGGTTTCCAACTCTGCCCAGGGGGCCCGTGCTGTGTGAGTGTCACTGAAAAAGCATGTTCATTTTAGCTGACCCATTTTGTGCTCTGTGCCTGCCAACACCACACTGAGCGAGATACCCTACTGTTAAACTATCATTACCAAACTAAAAGACCACTTGTTCAAAAAAGGTGTGTGTGTGTGGATAAATATGATTATTACTGTTTGAAGTGAATTTAGTGTGAGCAGACAAACCAAAAATACACAGCTATCGGTATGTCATACAAACGCACACATCAAAGCACTGCGGTTGACGGTTAAGGTTTGTCGATACAAAATACATCTCATGAGAAGCAGCCTGGGGGAAGCCGACACAGTTAGTCCATCAGTAGCAAATGAACCACTCAACTGGCACAGCAAGACTCCCTCAAATAAAACACAATACTCTCGACTTCAGTAAACTCCACTTTTTCATTACCTTTTCTCAGATGTTACCATTGAGTATATTCAGAACAGAAACTCTGTGGGGCACACTCTCAACTTCTCAAGGTGAATGCTATCAGAAAGGAGACGTAGTTCCCTAAGGATCTATTTGTCCTCCTATTACAGATCCAATGATCTCTCATGCCACCATCAACAGCGACACCTTGAACCCCATCAAAGCATTGTTACCTGTTTCTGGAGCACTGGGCGCATGGGACTCAGATTAGGGTATTTGTCTTTCTTACTGGTAATCAATAGAGAAATGTGGCTCAATGACAGCTCAAGCCAAAGACGGGCCTCTCTGAAATCAGCCTGAGCATCTTTCCCAGGTCCACTCTAAACTCAGGGGAATACAGCGGAATACTGATGAGTCCTGTAACAAACACAGTTTCTGAGAACTTCTGGTGCCGCCTTGAGAAAAAGGTTTTCTCTGTTATAAGTGCATAAACGATGTTGTCAGAGTGAAACAATGTTGTCGATTGCTAAGTCTGTTAAGGAGAGATGATAAAAGGAGTTTCAGGAAGATACTAGTGGAAATTGGCATATTCATCCTCATTTCAACTGTAAGAGAAATTGTCTTCTGCTACACTGAAAACAAACTTTTCCTCTGAAAAAATGGCATTTTTGTTTAAATATCAACCAGTTAGATGCACAGTTGGATATAAACTGTTTCAGTTCACTTTATGAAGAATATAAAACTAACAGCCATATAGAGACGCCTGTGAAAGGCAGAGAATGTTTATCGTAGTCTGAGACACAGAGGGGCCCCCAATTGTCAAACTCTCAGATACATAAATGTGAGTATTTACATACTATCCACTTCACAAGATGGCTCAGTACTGAGAAAGAATACCAATGTGTCTCATTAGTTTAGCTGTGTACAGAATCCAGTAGCAGTCCTTGGGAGAGGAACAGCGATAACCAGAGCATTTCTGTCCATAAACGTAATGCTGTTGGTGACAGCATTATTAATTGACAATATTCATATAAAATCCTAATGCTCCACAGAATCCGAAAGACGAGCCTGCTCAGCCTTGACCAACATAATGGCTCTCAACCAATGCAAACAGGGTGCACAGTTATATCAACCAGTGCAAACAGGGTGCACAGTTAGATATAAACAGTTTCAGTTCACTTTATGAATAATAGAAAACTGCTAATGGACAAACTTGATTTTAGCAGAGCATACACAGGGTCCAACTAGAGTACATCCTCTACATCTCCTTTAAACAAATCTATGTCGTAACACACCGGTAAAGCCCAGCTGACACCCATCATGACAAGTTTCTGTACTCTTTCCCCCATGGCCATGATGGGTTCACTTCCTGTGTTCATTAGGAACTCATCTCACCAGGAAAAGAGAGGGGTGGGTAATAGGTTATTGGAAGACCACTTAGTCATTGCAGTGGAAATGCCTGGGTCAGGCACCGCGTCTGACACTGTCCTCAGATGTGTTCTTGGCCAAAACACTGGTGAAAAACCTGGTTAAAGATCCAGCAAGCAGATTTGAGTTTTAAAATACTGCTACATAGTCATGGAAAATAGCAATAGTGATAGCGATCGAGGAATGAGATTGGCTGATGAAAAAGTGGGAGTGTTCAATGTCCTTGAGTGTTGTACACAAAATCCTATTCTGGTAAAAACCCAACTCTTTTGTTCATGATAACTTTCACCAGCGAACGATTCCCTTCACTTCTACACATCCTTTCCCTCTGACTTCCGCTTCTTCAGCGTGCTTTTTGTTATTCATCTTGGCAGTCGTTGCTAATGATAGTAAAGAAGTATGATGAAACCAAATGAAACTTAAGCTGACCAAATCAAAATATGAAAAATATCAACCCTACCCTTTCCATTTGAAGCCCCACCTCCACAACATCATGAATCGTCCAAAGGGTTAGTGTTAAAATCTGACTGAAAAGTACAGTACTTAACCAGATGATCTATGATCTATTTTCTCTTCTAATCATAGTGATGCAAATGAGTCTGACCCAAAGCCTAGAGAGGAGGAGGCCTCACAAATGCTTACCTTCCATGACATAAACCAAAGAGCCCACATCCCCTTCTTTGATAATGCAACTATCTTTTCCGTATTCAACAGGGTACATGCAGTCCACAATCTCCTGGATCTGAGAGAGCTCAAGGTTCTTCATGAAGTCATTGTCCAGAATGGCCTCCTTGATTAAGTCCTTGGACCTGTGGATGAAAGGAGACAAATAAGAACAGTTGAACAGAGTTGTGTTTGTAACAGAGTTGTTTTTTGTTGGAGGACACAAACACTCCATTCAGGACAATAAGCAAACGGCACAGTACACATGAGTCATCAAAACAGTCTGTAAAAACCATTTGAGACAGATTGCTTCTACATACTGAGTGTTCTGTCTATAAGAACTTCTATCTCTATAACAACCATTTGAAAAAGAAGTTTCAGAGAGAGAGAGAATGAGAGAGAAAGTGAAAGAAAGAAAGAAAGGAAGAGCGAGATCCTCTGAAGTGCCCCGTAACCAATCATTTGAGGTGGAAATCACGGTGTGTCTCCCAGGTGTGTATATAGAGACAGTCTTATCTGTACAGCAGTCCCCCTGTATGGGATAACTAGCTGTATGGATGACAAGTTATTTACGACACTGCATTTACCTGGGGGACCTTGCTATGACTACTCACTCAGGACTGCCAAACCTGGTCCAGTAATTGAATGAAAGAACTGGCTTAAAAGTACCCCCAATACACTGTATCATAATCATCATATTATGTGCTGATAATGAAGAAAGTAGTACATTAAAAAATCACAAGGCCTTATTATTTGCAATTGGCTATAATGTAGTTTTGTGGAGGTTTTAAAATAGGGCATCTGCTCTGCTGAATCATGATTGAGCCACCAGACGATTGCTGCCCTTAGGAGGTGAAGAGAAGCGAGCAAGAGAGATTACACACAGATACAAGGCATTAAACTCCATGCCACAAGCAGCAGTTACTAGTAATGTGTGGGTCCACTGTGTCAAGATAAGGCTTCTTGTCTGTACTCAGAATGATGTTACTATCTACTTTTAGACCAGTTTTGAATCCAGATCAACTTTTGATAGCTTTGTTTTCTCTTCCCAATTACCCGGAAGACCCCCACATGGCACAGTTAAACGCTGTCAGATGGTGCTGTGAGTGCAATGTGTGTTGAAATGAGTTCCAATGCAATCAGACACTTTGGAGATACAGCTCAGCATTTCCCTTTCCCTCAAGTCTCATCGAGAAAGTGCATAAGGTATTTGAGTTTGCGTTGGAAATGTTAGCCTTCATTCATATTCTTTCCATAGAGCATACAATACTTCATTTAATTTAATACTTAACATTCTCTGTCTTCTTTTTGTCTCAGGTTCTTTTTCCCAAATCATGGTCATCCTTTATCACTTTTTGACCCAGTGACTTGGTATTACATAATACAGTACAAACATACCCAAACCTCCTTATCGTTCAACCGTAGTATCTGGATGTGAAAAATCACATTGACAAAAAGATATAGAAAACTGTTCTCCTATGTGATCTCTTCTTCATAACCTACCCAAAAAACGTCAATTCCAAACGCCAACTCCTTATCAACAACAGCATGACAATCAAATATCACATCTTGTCCATGTAGTTTGTGTTTGTGCAGAGGAGCACTAAATATAGTTCATGAGAGCTTTCATTACTACAAACCCTCTCCTCATTACCAGTATATCAGAGAACCAGTTGTGATTGTGCTGTGC